>NC_134833.1:18722249-18816950 GCF_004210375.1 Tachypleus tridentatus | reverse complement strand
CTCATTATATGTCTCATTGTCTCATGTCTCATTATATACTGTGTCTCATTATATACTGTGTCTCATTATATACTGTGTCTCATTATATACTGTGTCTCATTATATACTGTGTCTCATTATATACTGTGTCTCATTCTACTGTGTCTCATTATATACTGTGTCTCATTATATACTGTGTCTCATTATATACTGTGTCTCATTATATACTGTGTCTCATTATATACTGTGTCTCATTATATACTGTGTCTCATTTATACTGTGTCTCATTATATACTGTGTCTCATTATATACTGTGTCTCATTATATACTGTCTGTCTCATTACTGTGTCTCATATATACTGTGTCTCATTATATACTGTGTCTCATTATATACTGTGTCTCATTATATACTGTGTCTCATTATATACTGTGTCTCATTATTGTCTGTCTCATTATATACTGTGTCTCATTATATACTGTGTCTCATTATATACTGTGTCTCATTATGTACTGTGTCTCATTATATACTGTGTCTCATTATATACTGTGTCTCATTATATACTGAGTCTCATTATGTACTGTGTCTCATTACTGTGTCTCATACTGTGTCTCATTATATACTGTGTCTCATTATATACTGTGTCTCATTATATACTGTGTCTCATTATATACTGTGTCTCATTATATACTGTGTCTCATTATATACTCATTATATACTGTGTCATTATATACTGTGTCTCATTATATACTGTGTCTCATTATATACTGTGTCTCATTATATACTGTGTCTCATTATATACTGTGTCTCATTATATACTGTGTCTCATTATATACTGTGTCTCATTATATACTGTGTCTCATTATATACTGTGTCTCATTATATACTGTGTCTCATTATATACTGTGTCTCATTATATACTGTGTCTCATGTACTGTGTCTCATTATACTGTGTCTCATTATATACTGTGTCTCATTATATACTGTGTCTCATTATATGTACTGTGTCTCATTATATACTGTGTCTCATTATATACTGAGTCTCATTATATACTGTGTACTGTGTCTCATTATATACTGGTATACTGTGTCATTATGTCTCATTATATACTGTGTCTCATTATATACTGTGTCTCATTATATACTGTGTCTCATTATATACTGTGTCTCATTATATACTGTGTCTCATTATATACTGTGTCTCATTATATACTGTGTCTCTACTGTGTCTCATTATATACTGTGTCTCATTATATTATACTGTGTCTCATTATATACTGTGTCTCATTATATACTGTGTCTCATTATATACTGTGTCTCATTATATACTGTGTCTCATTATATACTGTGTCTCATTATATACTGTGTCTCATTATATACTGTGTCTCATTATATACTGTGTCTCATTATATACTGTGTCTCATTATTACTGTCTCATTATATACTGTGTCTCATTATATACTGTGTCTCATTATATACTGTGTCTCATTATATACTGTGTCTCATTATATACTGTGTCTCATTATATACTGTGTCTCATTATATACTGTGTCTCATTATATACTGTGTCTCATTATATACTGTGTCTCATTATACTGTGTCTCATTATGTACTGTGTGTCTCATTATATACTGTGTCTCATTATATACTGAGTCTCATTATGTACTGTGTCTCATTATATACTGTGTCTCATTATATACTGTGTCTCATTATATACTGTGTCTCATTATATACTGTGTCTCATTATATACTGTGTCTCATTATGTACTGTGTCTCATTATATACTGTGTCTCATTATGTACTGTGTCTCATTATATACTGTGTCTCATTATATACTCATTATATACTGTGTCTCATTATATACTGTGTCTCATTATATACTGTGTCTCATTATATACTGTGTCTCATTATATACTGTGTCTCATTATATACTGTGTCTCATTATTATGTGTCTGTGTCTCATTGTACTGTGTCTCATTATATACTGTGTCTCATTATATACTGTGTCTCATTATATACTGTGTCTCATTATGTACTGTGTCTCTTTATCTATTGCTGTGTCTCATTATATACTGTGTCTCGTCATGTATGGTGTCTCATTATTTACTGGATGTCATTATATACTGTGTCTCATTATGTACGGGTCTCATTATACATTGGTGTCACATTATGTGCTGTGTTATATACTGAGGTGTCATTGTTATATGCTGTGTATGTATATATGTGTCTCATTGTATACTGTGTCTCATTATGTACTGAGTGTCATTATATGCTGTGTCTCATTATGTACTGTGTCTATGGCATATACTGAGTCTCATTATGTACTGGTGTCTCGTTATATACTGTGTCTTATTATACTGTGTCTCTATTATGTTGCTGTGTCTCATTATATGCTACGAGGTGTCATTATATACTGTGGATCTCATTATGTACTGTGTGTCATTATATTATTTGTGTCTCATTATGTACTGAGTCTCATTATATACTTTGAGTTATTCATTTGTATGCTGTCTCTAATAAATATACTGTGTCTCATTATGTGCTGTGTCACATTTATATTCTGAGTCTCATTATGTACTGTTTGTGTCATTATAAACTTTGTGTCTCATTATGTACTGTGTGTCATTATGTACTGTGTCCTCTAGGTATGTGCTGTGTCTCATGATATTATTGTGTCTTATTATGTGCTGTATACTCGGTGTCATGTACATACTGTGTCTCATTGTACTTGTAAATCATTATGTTCTGTGTCGCATATGTACTTTGTATGCACAGTGTACTGAGTCTCATTATATACTGAGGTCTCATTATGTGCTGCAATGCATTATCTACTGTGTCTCATTATGTACTGTGTCTCATCATACTGTATGTCTCATTATGTACTGAGTCTCATTATATACTGTGTGTCATTATATACTGTGTCTCATTATGTACTGTGTCTCATTATATACTGTGTCTCATTATATACTGAGTCTCATTATATACTGTGTCTCATTATATATGCTGTGTCTCATTATATACACGTATCTCATTATATACTGTGTCTCATTATGTACTGTGTCTCATTTATATACTGAGTCTCATTATATACTGTGTCTCATTATGTACTGTGTCTCATGGTACTATACTCTGTCTCATTATGTACTGTGTCTCATTATGTACTGTGTCTCATTATATACTGAGTCTCATTATATGTACTGTTGTCTCATTATATACTGTGTCTCATTATATACTGTGTCTCATTATATACTGGTGTCTCATTATATACTGTGGTCATTATATGCTTTGAGTCTCATTATATACTGTGTTTCATTATACTTTTATTGTCTCATTTATGCTGAGATCTCATTATGGTACTGAGGTCTCATATTATATGCTGTGTCTCATTATACTTTCTGTGTCTCATTATACTTACTGTGTCTCATTATGTACTGTTATTGTCTCATTATATACTGTGTCTCATGTCATTGTACTGTGTGTCATTATATTCTGTGTCTCATTATGTGCACTGTGTCTCATTATGTATTGAGTCTTATTATGTACTTTGTGTGTCATTATATACTGGTGTCTCATTATGCTACTGTGTACTCATTATATATTGTGTCTCATTATGTACTGTGTCTCATTATGTACTCTGTCTCATTATGTACTGTGTCTCATTATATACTGGGTCTCATTATGTACTGCAGTATTCTCATTATGTACTGAGGTCTCATTATATGCTGTGTCTCATTATATGCTGTAGTCTCATTATGTATTCTGTCTCATTATATGCAATGTTGTCTCTGTGTCTCATTATGTACTGGAATTGTATGTGCTGAGGTGTCATTTATTATACTGTGTCTCATTATATACTGAGGTCTCATTATATTCTGTGTCTCATTATATACTGTGTCTCATTATGTATGCTGATGTCTCATTATATACTGACTGTGTCTCATTATATACTGTTGTCTCATTATGTACTGTGTCTCATTATGTACTGTGTCTCATTATATACTGTGTCTCATCATGTGTACTGTGTCTCATGATACTGAGTCTTATATGCACTGTGTCTCATTATGTACTGTGTCTCATTATATACTGTGTCTCATTATGCTGTGTTTCAGAGTATATACTGTGTCTCATTATATACTGTGTCTCATTATGTACTGTGTCTCATTATATACTGTGTCTCGTAAATACTCTCATTATAGTACTATGTATCATTATGTACTGTGTCTCATATATTGCACTGTGTCTCATTATGTACTGTGTCTCATTATATATGCTGTGTCTCAGTATCTACTGTGTCTCATTATAGCACTGTGTCTCATTATTATACTGAAGGTGTCATTCATATTTGGTGTCTCATTATTTACTGTGTCTCATTATATACTGTGTATCATGATACTCATTATATGTGTCTCATTTATATACTGTGTCTCATTATATACTGTGTCTCATTATATACTGTGTCTCATTATATACTGAGGTCACTCATTATATGCTGTGTCTCATTATATACTGTGTCTCATTATAACATTGTCTTGTATTATATGCTGTGTCTTCATTGTGTACTGTGTCTCATTATATACTGTGTCTCATTATATACTGTGTCTCATTATTATTATGTACTGTGTCTCATTATATACTGTGTCTCATTATGTGCTGTGTCTCATGTTGCTCACCAGCTGTCTCATTATGTACTGTGTCTCATTATATACTGCTGTCTCATTATATGCTGGGTCTCATTATATACTTTGTCTCATTATGTGTTGTGTCTCATTATGTACTGGGTCTCATTATGTACTGTACGGTGTCATTATGTGCTGAGTCTCATTATATGCTGTGTCTCATTATATACTGTGGTCTCATTATATGCTGATGTCTCATTATATACTATGTCTCATTATGTCTCATTGTATGTGATTGTCTCATTATATACTGAGGTCTCATTTATATACTGTGTCTCATTTATATACTGTATTGTCTCATTATGTTGTTTGTGTCTTATTATTGTGTGCTGAGGTGTCATTTATATACTGTCTCATTGCTTGTGTGTCATTATGTACTGTGTCTCATTATGTACTGAGTGTCTCATTATATACTGTGTCTCATTATATGCTGAATCTCATTTGTGCTGTGATCTCATTATGTACTGAGTCTCATTATATACTGTGATCTCATTATGTACTGTGTCTCATTATATACTATTGTCTCATTATGTACTGTGTCTCATTATATGCAGGCTGTGTCTCATTATGTGCTGTGTCTCATTATATACTGAGTCTCATTCACTGTGTATATACTGTGTCTCATTATATACTTTGTGATATCATTATGTATTGTGTCTCATTATATACTGAGGTCTCATCATATGCTAATGTGTCTCATCATATGTACTTTATTCTGGCATTATATGCTGTGTCTCATTTATGTGCTGTGTCTCATTATATACTGTGTCAATTATGTCATTATATATGCTGAGTCTCATTATATACTGTGTCTCATTATGTACTTGCTGTGTCTCAATGTGTATACTGAGTCTCATTATATACTGTGTCTCATTATATATTGCTGGGTCTCATTATGTACTGTGTCTCATTATGTGCTGTGTCTCATTGTATGCTGTGTCTCATTATGTACTTTTAACATCTCATTATATACTGTGTCTCATTATGTATTACTGTGTCTCATTATTACTGCTGTGTCTCATTATATACTGTGTCTCATTATATACTGTGTCTCATTATATACTGTGTCTCATTATGTGCTGTATTATATGCGTCTCATTATATACTGGGTCTCATTATATACTGTGTCTCATTATATGCCATTTGTGTCTCATTATATACTGAGTCTCATTATATACTGTGTCTCATTATGTACTGTGTCTCATTATATTGTACTGTACTGTCTCATATATACTATGTCTCATTATGTGTGTCTCATTATATACTGTGTGTCTCATTTATATGCTGTGTGTCATTATATACTGTGTCTCATTATATACTGAGTGTCATTATATACTGTGTCTCATTATATACTGTGTCTCATTATGTTCTGTTATATGCTGTGTCATTATGTGCTGAGGTGTCATTATATACTAATTTGTGTCTCATTATATACTGTGTCTCATTATATACTGTAGGTGTCATTATATTCTGTGTCTCATTATATACTGTTGTCTCATTATAATACTGTGTCTCATTATATACTGTGTCTCATTATATACTGTGTCTCATTATATATACTGTGTCTCATTATGTGCTGTGTCTCATTATGTACTGAGTGTCATGTTATATACTGAGTCTCATTATTATGTACTTGATGTGTCTCATAATATACTGAGTCTCATTATGTACTGTGTCTCATTATATACTGTGTCTCATTATATGCTGTGTCTCATTATATGCTGTGTCTCATTATATACTGTGTGATCTCATTATATATACTGTGTCTCATTATATGCACTGTGTCTCATTATGTGCTGTGATTGATCATTATATACATGTGTCTCATTATGTACTGAGGTGTCATTATATACTGGAGTCTCATTATGTACTGTGTCTCATTATGTACTGAGGTCTTATTATATATACTGTGTCTCATTTATGTACTGTGTCTCATTATATACTGAGTGTCATTATATATTGTGTCTCATTATATACTGTGTCTCATTATGTATTGTGTCTCATTATGTACTGAGTGTCATTATGTACTGAGTGTCATTATATACTGTGTCTCATTATATACTGATGTCTCATTATATTCTGTGTCTCATTATATACTGTGTCTCATTATATACTGTGTCTCATTATATACTGAGTGTCATTATATACTGTGTCTCATTATATACTGTGTGTCTCATTATGTACTTGTGTCATTATATACCTGTACTTATTGATTGTGTCTCATTGTTATATACTTTGAGTGTCATTATTATGTGTACTGTGTCATCATTATGTACTGAGTCTGCATTGTAATATTATATACTGGGTCTCATTATGTACTGTGTCTCATTATATACTGTGTCATTATATACTGTGTCTCATTATATACTGTGTCTCATGTATTGTACTGTGTCTCATTATGTACTGTGTCATTATCATTATATACTGAGTCATTATGTATATATACTGTGTCTCATGTATATCTCAGTCTCATTATATACTGTGTCTCATTATATGCTGAGTCTCATTATATACTGTGTCTCATTATATACTGTGTCTCATTATATACTGTGTCTCATTATGTACTTGTGTCATTATATTATCATTTATGTACTGTGTGTCATTATATACTGTGTCTCATTATGTACTGTGTCTGCATTATATGCTGTGTGTCTCATTATATACTGTGTCTCATTATGTATACTGTGGTCTCATTATATACTGTGTCTCATTATATACTGAGTCTCATTGTGTACTGTGTTCTATTATGTACTGAGTCTCATTATATACTGTTTCTCATTATATACTGTGTCTCATTATATACTAATAGTGTCTCATTATATACTGTGTCTCATTATATACTGTGTCTCATTATATACTGTGTCTCATTATATACTGTGTCTCTTATGTATTATGTGTCATTTATACTGTGTCTCATTATGTACTGTGTCTCATTATATACTGTGTCTCATTATGTATGCTGTGTCTCATTATGTATGCTGTGTCTCATTATATACTCAGGTCTCATTATATACTGTGTCTCATTATATACTGTGTCTCATTATATACTGTGTCTCATTATGTACTGTCTCATTATATACTCATGTCTCATTATACTGTGTCTCATTATGTACTGTGTCTCATTATATACTGTGTCTCATATATGTCTCATTATATACTGTGTCTCATTATATACTGAGTCTCATTATATACTGTGTCTCATTATATACTGTGTCTCATTATATACTGTGTCTCATTATATACTGTGTCTCATTATATACTGTGTCTCATTATATATTGTGTCTCATTATATACTGTGTCTCATTATATATACTTTGATGCTCATTATATACTGTGTCTCATTATATGCTGATTGTCTCATTATATACTGTGTCTCATTATATGCACAGTGTCTCATTTATGTATTGTCTTGTCTCATTATGAGGTACTGTGTCTCATTGTATACTGTGTCTCATTATATACTGTCTTATTATGTACTGTGTCTCATTATATACTGAGTCTCATTATATACTGTGTCTCATTATATACTGAGTCTCATTGTATACTGAGGTCTCATTATATACTGTGTCTCATTATATACTGTGTCTCATTATGTATTGTGTCTCTGTGTCTCATTATATACTGAGTCTCATTATATTCTGTGTCTCATTATATACTGTGTCTCATTATATGCTGTGTCTCATTATATACTGAGTGTCATTATATACTGTGTCTCATTATATACTGTGTCTCATTATGTATTGTGTCTCATTATATACTGAGTCTCATTATATACTGTGTCTCATTATGTATACTGGGTCTCATTATATACTGTGTCTCATTATATACTTTGTGTCTCATTATATACTGTCTTCATTGTAATTTTTCTGTGAGGTCTCATTATATACTGTGTCTCATTATATACTGTGTCTCATTATATACTGTGTCTCATTATATACTGTGTCTCATTATATACTGCGTGTCTCATTATATACTGTGTGTCATTATATACTGTGTCTCATTATATACTGTGTCTCATTATGTACTGTGTCTCATTATATACTGAGTCTCATTGTGTACTGTGTCTCATTATATACTGTGTCTCATTATATACTGTGGTCTCATTATATACTGTGTCTCATTATGTACTTTGTGTCTCATTATATACTGTGTCTCATTATATACTGTGTCTCATTATATGCTGAGTCTCATTATGTACTGTGTCTCATTATATACTGTGTCTCATTATATGCTGTGTCTCATTGTATACTGTGTCTCATTATATACTGTGTCTCATTATGTACTGTGTCTCATTATATACTGTGTCTCATTGCTACTTGTCTCATTCATGTACTGTGTCTCATTATACTGTGTCTCATTATGTAATGTCTCATTATATACTGAATGTCTCATTATGTACTGTGTCTCATTATATACTGTGTCTCATTATATACTGTAGTCTCATTATATACTGTGTCTCATTATGTACTGTGTCTCATTATGTATATTGTGTCTCATTATGTACTGAGGTCTCATTATATACTGTGTCTCATTATGTACTGTGTCTCATTATGTATTGTGTCTCATTATATACTGTGTCTCATTATATACTGTGTCTCATTATGTACTGTGTGTCATTATATACTGTGTCTCATTATATACTGAGTCTCATGTCTCATTATGTACTTTGTGTCTCATTATATACTGTGTCTCATTGACTGTGCTGTACTGAGTCTCATTATATACTGTGTCTCATTATATACTGTGTCTCATTATATACTGTGTCTCATTATATACTGAGTGTCATCATGTACTGTGTCTCATTATATACTGGGTCTCATTATATACTGTGTCTCATTATGTTATGTCTCATTATATACTGTGTCTCATTATATACTGTGTCTCATTATATACTGTGTCTCATTATGTACTACAGGTCTCATTATATACTGGGTCTCATTATATGCTGTGGTTCTCATTATATACTGTGTCTCATTATATACTGTGTCATCATATGCTGTGTCTCATTATATACTGTGTCTCATTATATACTGTGTCTCATTATATACTGTGTCTCATTATATACTGTGGTCTCATTATATACTGTGTCTCATTATATACTGATGTCTCATTATATGCTGTGTCTCATTATATACTGTGTCTCATTATGTACTGTGTCTCATTATTATATAACTGTGTCTCATTATATACTGTGTCTCATTATATACTGAGGTCTCATTATATACTGTGTCTCATTATATACTGTGTCTCATTATGTACTGTGTATCATTATGTACTTTGTGGTCTCATTATATACTGTGTCTTATTATTGTGTATTATATTTGTGTCTCATTATGTACTGTGTCTCATTATATACTGTTATTGGTGTCATTATATACTGTGTCTTCATTATATACTGTGTCTCATTATATACTGAGTCTCATTATATTTATTGTGTCTCATTATATACTGTGTCTCATTATGTGCTGTGTGTCTCATTATGTACTGTGTCTCATTATATACTGTGTCTCATTATATACTGTGTCTCATTATATACTGTGTCTCATTATGTACTGAGTCTCATTATATACTGTGTCTCATTATATACTGTGTCTCATTATATATTGTGTCTCATTATGTACTGTGTCTCATTATATACTGTGTCTCATTATATACTGTGTCTCATATATACTGTGTCTCATTATGTACTGTGTCTCATTATATATGCTGAGTGTCATTATATACTGTGTCTCATTATATGCTGAATCTCATTATATACTGTGTCTCATTATATACTGTGTCTCATTATATACTGTGTCTCATTATATACTGTGTCTCATTATATACTGCTTGTCTCATTATATACTGTGTCTCATTATATACTGTGTCTCATTATGTACTGTGTCTCATTATGTACTGTGTCCTCATTATGCATGTACTGTGTCTCATTATATACTGTGTCTCATTATATACTGTGTCTCTCATTATATACTGTGTCTCATTATATACTGTGTCTCATTATGTACTTTGTGTCTCATTATATACTGTGGTGTCTCATTATATACTGTGTCTCATTATATACTCAGGTGTCTCATTATGTATTGTGTCTCATTATGTATACTGAGTCTCATTATATACTGTGTCTCATTATATACTGTGTCTTATATACTACTGTCTCATTATATGCTGAGTCTCATTATATACTGAGTGTCATTATATACTGTGTCTCATTATATACTGTGTCTCATTATGTATTGTGTCTTATTATGTACTGAGTGTCATTATATACTGTGTCTCATTATATACTGTGTCTCATTATATACTGAGTCTCATTATGTACTGTGTCTCATTATATACTGTGTCTCATTATATACTGTGTCTCATTATATACTGAGTCTCATTATGTACTGTGTCTCATTATATACTGTGTCTCATTATGTATTGTGTCTCATTATATACTGAGTCTCATTATATACTGTGTCTTATTATGTACTGTGTCTCATTATATGTATTGAGTCTCATTATATACTGTGTCTCATTATGTACTGTGTCTCATTATATGCTGTGTCTCATTGTATACTGTGTCTCATTATGTACTGTGTCTCATTATATACTGTGTCTCATTATGTATGTCTCATTATATACTGTAGTCTCATTATATACTGTGTCTCATTATATACTGTGTCTCATTATATACTGTGTCTCATTATGTACTGTGTCTCATTATATACTGTGTCTCATTATATACTGTGTCTCATTATATACTGTGTCTCATTATATACTGTGTCTCATTATATGTCTCATTATATACTGTGTCTCATTATATACTCTGTGTCTCATTATATACTGTGTCTCATTATATACTGTGTCTCATTATGTACTGTGTCTCATTATATACTGTGTCTCATTATGTACTGAGTCTCTCATTATACTGTGTCTCATTATGTACTGTGTCTCATTATATACTGTGTCTCATTATGTACTGTGTCTCATTATATACTGTGTCTCATTATATACTGAGTCTCATTATATAACTGTGTCTCATTATATACTGTGTCTCATTATGTACTTGTCTCATTATATACTGTGTGATCTCATTATATACTGTGTCTCATTATATACTGTCATCTCATTATATACTGTGTGTCATTATATACTGTGTCTCATTATTATTGCTGTGTCTCATTATGTACTGTGTCTCATTATATACTGTGTCTCATTATATACTGTGTCTCATTATATACTGTGTCTCATTATGTATACTGATGTGTCTCATTATATGTATTGTTATTTGTGTCTCATTATATACTGTGTCTCATTATATACTGTGTCTCATTATGTACTGTGTCTCATTATATACTGAGTCTCATTATATACTGTGTCTCATTTATATACTGTGTCTCATTATATACTGTGTCTCATTATTATATACTGTGTCTCATTATATACTGTGTCTCATTATATACTGTGTCTCATTATATACTGTGTCTCATTATATACTGTGTCTCATTATATACTGTGTCTCATTATATACTGTGTCTCATTATATATTGTGTCTCATTATATACTGTGTCTCATTTATATACTGTGTCTCATTATATACTGTGTCTCATTATATACTGTGTCTCATTATATACTGTGTCTCATTATATACTGTGTCTCATTTATATACTGTGTCTCATTATACTACTGTCTCATTATATACTGTGTCTCATTATGTACTGTGTCTCATTATGTCTCATTATATACTGAGTCTCATTATATATTATATACTGTGTCTCATTATATACTGTGTCTCATTATATACTGTGTCTCATTATATACTGTGTCTCATTATATACTGTGTCTCATTATATACTGAGTCTCATTATGTACTGTGTCTCATTATATACTGTGTCTCATTATGTACTGTGTCTCATTATATACTGTGTCTCATTATGTACTGTGTCTCATTATATACTGTGTCTCATTATATACTGTGTCTCATTATATACTGTGTCTCATTATATACTGTGTCTCATTATATACTGTGTCTCATTATATACTGTGTCTCATTATATACTGTGTCTCATTATATACTGTGTCTCATTATATACTGTGTCTCATTATATACTGTGTCTCATTATATACTGTGTCTCATTATATACTGTGTCTCATTATGTACTGTGTCTCATTATGTACTGTGTCTCATTATATACTGTGTCTCATTATGTACTGTGTCTCATTATATACTGTGTCTCATTATGTACTGTGTCTCATTATATACTGTGTCTCATTATATACTGTGTCTCATTATATACTGTGTCTCATTATATACTGTGTCTCATTATATACTGAGTCTCATTATATACTGTGTCTCATTATATACTGTGTCTCATTATATACTGAGTCTCATTATGTACTGTGTCTCATTATATACTGTGTCTCATTATATACTGTGTCTCATTATATACTGTGTCTCATTATATACTGTGTCTCATTATATACTGTGTCTCATTATATACTGTGTCTCATTATATACTGTGTCTCATTATATACTGTGTCTCTCATTATACTGTGTCTCATTATATACTGTGAGTCTCATTATATACTGTGTCTCATTATATACTGTGTCTCATTATGTACTGTGTCTCATTATATACTGTGTCTCATTATATACTGTGTCTCATTATGTACTGTGTCTCATTATATACTGTGTCTCATTATGTACTGTGTCTCATTATATACTCATTATGTACTCATTATATACTGAGTCTCATTATATACTGTGTCTCATTATATACTGTGTCTCATTATGTACTGTGTCTCATTATATACTGTGTCTCATTATGTACTGTGTCTCATTATATACTGTGTCTCATTATATACTGTGTCTCATTATATACTGTGTCTCATTATATACTGTGTCTCATTATATACTGTGTCTCATTATATACTGTGTCTCATTATATACTGTGTCTCATTATGTACTGTGTCTCATTATATACTGTGTCTCATTATATACTGTGTCTCATTATATACTGTGTCTCATTATATACTGAGTCTCATTATATACTGTGTCTCATTATGTACTGTGTCTCATTATATACTGTGTCTCATTATGTACTGTGTCTCATTATATACTGTGTCTCATTATATACTGTGTCTCATTATATACTGTGTCTCATTATATACTGTGTCTCATTATATACTGTGTCTCATTATATACTGTGTCTCATTTATATTATATACTGAGTCTCATTATATACTGTGTCTCATTATATACTGTGTCTCATTATATACTGTGTCTCATTATATACTGAGTCTCATTATATGTACTGTGTCTCATTATATACTGAGTCTCATTATGTACTGTGTCTCATTATGTACTGTGTCTCATTATATACTGTGTCTCATTATATACTGTGTCTCATTATATACTGTGTCTCATTATATACTGTGTCTCATTATGTACTGAGTCTCATTATGTACTGTGTCTCATTATGTACTGTGTCTCATTATATACTGTGTCTCATTATATACTGTGTCTCATTATATACTGTGTCTCATTATATACTGTGTCTCATTATATACTGTGTCTCATTATGTACTGTGTCTCATTATATACTGTGTCTCATTATATACTGTGTCTCATTATATACTGTGTCTCATTATATACTGTGTCTCATTATATACTGTGTCTCATTATATACTGTGTCTCATTATATACTGTGTCTCATTATATACTGTGTCTCATTATATACTGAGTCTCATTATGTACTGTGTCTCATTATATACTGTGTCTCATTATATACTGTGTCTCATTATATACTGTGTCTCATTATATACTGTGTCTCATTATATACTGTGTCTCATTATGTACTGTGTCTCATTATGTACTGAGTCTCATTATATACTGTGTCTCATTATGTACTGTGTCTATTATGTACTGTGTCTTCATTATATACTGTGTCTCATTATATACTGTGTCTCATTATTATATACTGTGTCTCATTATATACTGTGTCTCATTATGTACTGTGTCTCATTATATACTGTGTCTCATTATGTACTGTGTCTCATTATATACTGTGTCTCATTATATACTGAGTCTCATTATATACTGTGTCTCATTATATACTGTGTCTCATTATATACTGTGTCTCATTATATACTGAGTCTCATTATATACTGTGTCTCATTATATACTGTGTCTCATTATATACTGTGTCTCATTATATACTGTGTCTCATTATATACTGTGTCTCATTATATACTGTGTCTCATTATATACTGTGTCTCATTATATACTGTGTCTCATTATGTACTGTGTCTCATTATATACTGAGTGTCATTATATACTGTGTCTCATTATATACTGTGTCTCATTATATACTGTGTCTCATTATATACTGTGTCTCATTATATACTGTGTCTCATTATATACTGAGTCTCATTATATACTGTGTCTCATTATGTACTGTGTCTCATTATGTACTGAGTCTCATTATATACTGTGTCTCATTATGTACTGTGTCTCATTATATACTGAGTCTCATTATATACTGTGTCTCATTATATACTGTGTCTCATTATGTACTGTGTCTCATTATATACTGAGTCTCATTATGTACTGTGTCTCATTATGTACTGTGTCTCATTATATACTGTGTCTCATTATGTACTGTGTCTCATTATGTACTGTGTCTCATTATATACTGTGTCTCATTATATACTGTGTCTCATTATATTATATACTGTGTCTCATTATATACTGAGTCTCATTATATACTGTGTCTCATTATATACTGAGTCTCATTATATACTGTGTCTCATTATATACTGAGTCTCATTATATACTGTGTCTCATTATATACTGTGTCTCATTATATACTGTGTCTCATTATATACTGTGTCTCATTATATACTGTGTCTCATTATATACTGTGTCTCATTATATACTGTGTCTCATTATATACTGTGTCTCATTATATACTGAGTCTCATTATATACTGTGTCTCATTATGTACTGTGTCTCATTATATACTGAGTCTCATTATATACTGTGTCTCATTATATACTGTGTCTCATTATATACTGTGTCTCATTATGTACTGTGTCTCATTATATACTGTGTCTCATTATATACTGTGTCTCATTATATACTGTGTCTCATTATATACTGTGTCTCATTATATACTGTGTCTCATTATATACTGTGTCTCATTATATACTGAGTCTCATTATATACTGTGTCTCATTATATACTGTGTCTCATTATATACTGTGTCTCATTATATACTGTGTCTCATTATATACTGTGTCTCATTATGTACTGTGTCTCATTATATACTGTGTCTCATTATGTACTGTGTCTCATTATATACTGTGTCTCATTATATACTGTGTCTCATTATATACTGTGTCTCATTATATACTGTGTCTCATTATGTACTGTGTCTCATTATATACTGTGTCTCATTATATACTGTGTCTCATTATATACTGTGTCTCATTATATACTGTGTCTCATTATATACTGTGTCTCATTATATACTGTGTCTCATTATATACTGTGTCTCATTATGTACTGTGTCTCATTATATACTGTGTCTCATTATATACTGTGTCTCATTATATACTGTGTCTCATTATGTACTGTGTCTCATTATATACTGTGTGTCATTATATACTGTGTCTCATTATATACTGTGTCTCATTATATACTGTGTCTCATTATATACTGTGTCTCATTATATACTGAGTCTCATTATATACTGTGTCTCATTATATACTGTGTCTCATTATATACTGTGTCTCATTATATACTGTGTGTCATTATATACTGTGTCTCATTATGTACTGTGTCTCATTATATACTGAGTCTCATTATATACTGTGTCTCATTATGTACTGTGTCTCATTATATACTGTGTCTCATTATGTACTGTGTCTCATTATATACTGTGTCTCATTATGTACTGTGTCTCATTATATACTGAGTCTCATTATATACTGTGTCTCATTATATACTGTGTCTCATTATGTACTGTGTCTCATTATATACTGTGTCTCATTATGTACTGTGTCTCATTATATACTGTGTCTCATTATATACTGTGTCTCATTATGTACTGTGTCTCATTATATACTGTGTCTCATTATATACTGTGTCTCATTATATACTGTGTCTCATTATGTACTGTGTCTCATTATATACTGTGTCTCATTATATATCATATACTGTGTCTCATTATATACTGTGTCTCATTATATACTGTGTCTCATTATATACTGTGTGTCATTATATACTGTGTCTCATTATAAACTGTTTCATTATATACTGTGTCTCATTATTTACTGAGTCTCATTATGTACTGTGTCTCATTATATACTGAGTCTCATTATATACTGTGTCTCATTATGTACATTATATACTTAGTCTCATTACATACTGTCTCATTATGTACTGCGTCTCATTATATACTGTGTCTCATTATATACTGTGTCTCATTATGTACTGTGTCTCATTATATACTGTGTCTCATTATGTACTGTGTCTCATTATATACTGTGTCTCATTGTCTCATTATATACTGTGTCTCATTATATACTGTGTCTCATTATATACTGTGTCTCATTATATACTTATGTATCATTATATACTGTGTCTCATTATGTACTGTGTCTCATTATATACTGTGTCTCATTATATACTGTGTCTCATTATATACTGTGTCTCATTATATACTGTGTCTCATTATATACTGTGTCTCATTATATACTGTGTCTCATTATATACTGTGTCTCATTATATACTGTGTCTCATTATATACTGTGTCTCATTATGTACTGTGTCTCATTATATACTGTGTCTCATTATGTACTGTGTCTCATTATGTACTGAGTCTCTGTGTCTCATTATATACTCTGTGTCTCATTATATACTGTGTCTCATTATATACTGTGTCTCATTATATACTGTGTCTCATTATGTACTGTGTCTCATTATATACTGAGTCTCATTATATACTGTGTCTCATTATATACTGTGTCTCATTATGTACTGTGTCTCATTATGTACTGAGTCTCATTATATACTGTGTCTCATTATATACTGTGTCTCATTATGTACTGTGTCTCATTATATACTGTGTCTCATTATATACTGTGTCTCATTATATACTGTGTCTCATTATATACTGTGTCTCATTATATACTGTGTCTCATTATGTACTGTGTCTCATTATATACTGTGTCTCATTATATACTGTGTCTCATTATATACTGTGTCTCATTATATACTGTGTCTCATTATATACTGTGTCTCATTATGTACTGTGTCTCATTATATACTGTGTCTCATTATATACTGTGTCTCATTATATACTGTGTCTCATTATGTACTGTGTCTCATTATATACTGTGTCTCATTATATACTGTGTCTCATTATGTACTGTGTCTCATTATGTACTGTGTCTCATTATATACTGTGTCTCATTATGTACTGTGTCTCATTATGTACTGTGTCTCATTATATACTGTGTCTCATTATATACTGTGTCTCATTATGTACTGTGTCTCATTATATACTGAGTCTCATTATGTACTGTGTCTCATTATATACTGTGTCTCATTATGTACTGTGTCTCATTATATACTGTGTCTCATTATGTACTGTGTCTCATTATATACTGTGTCTCATTATATACTGTGTCTCATTATATACTGTGTCTCATTATGTACTGTGTCTCATTATATACTGAGTCTCATTATATACTGTGTCTCATTATATACTGTGTCTCATGTGTCTCATTATATACTGAGTCTCATTATATTCTGTGTCTCATTATATACTGTGTCTCATTATATGCTGTGTCTCATTATATACTGAGTGTCATTATATACTGTGTCTCATTATATACTGTGTCTCATTATGTACTGTGTCTCATTATATACTGAGTCTCATTATATACTGTGTCTCATTATATACTGTGTCTCATTATATACTGTGTCTCATTATATACTGTGTGTCATTATATACTGTGTCTCATTATGTACTGTGTCTCATTATATACTGTGTCTCATTATATACTGTGTCTCATTATATACTGTGTCTCATTATGTACTGTGTCTCATTATATACTGAGTCTCATTATGTACTGTGTCTCATTATGTACTGTGTCTCATTATATACTGAGTCTCATTATGTACTGTGTCTTATTATGTCTCATTATATACTGTGTCTCATTATATACTGTGTCTCATTATGTACTGTGTCTCATTATATACTGAGTGTCATTATATACTGTGTCTCATTATATACTGTGTCTCATTATATACTGTGTCTCATTATATACTGTGTCTCATTATATACTGAGTCTCATTATATACTGTGTCTCATATATACTATACTCATTGTATACTGTGTCTCATTATATACTGTGTCTCATTATATACTGTGTCTCATTATGTACTGTGTCTCATTATATACTGTGTCTCATTATATACTGTCTCATTATATACTGTGTCTCATTATGTACTGTGTCTCATTATATACTGTGTCTCATTATATACTGAGTCTCATTATATACTGTGTCTCATTATATACTGTGTCTCATTATATACTGTGTCTCATTATGTACTGTGTCTCATTATATACTGTGTCTCATTATATACTGTGTCTCATTATATACTGAGTCTCATTATATACTGTGTCTCATTATATACTGTGTCTCATTATATACTGTGTCTCATTATGTACTGTGTCTCATTATATACTGAGTCTCATTATATACTGTGTCTCATTATGTACTGAGTCTCATTATATACTGTGTCTCATTATATACTGTGTCTCATTATGTACTGTGTCTCATTATATACTGTGTCTCATTATATACTGTGTCTCATTATGTACTGTGTCTCATTATATACTGTGTCTCATTATATACTGTGTCTCATTATATACTGAGTCTCATTATGTACTGTGTCTCATTATGTACTGTGTCTCATTATATACTGTGTCTCATTATGTACTGTGTCTCATTATATACTGTGTCTCATTATATACTGTGTCTCATTATATACTGTGTCTCATTATGTACTGTGTCTCATTATGTACTGTGTCTCATTATATACTGTGTCTCATTATGTACTGTGTCTCATTATATACTGTGTCTCATTATGTACTGTGTCTCATTATATACTGAGTCTCATTATATACTGTGTCTCATTATATACTGTGTCTCATTATATACTGTGTCTCATTATGTACTGTGTCTCATTATATACTGAGTCTCATTATGTACTGTGTCTCATTATGTACTGTGTCTCATTATGTACTGAGTCTCATTATATACTGTGTCTCATTATGTACTGTGTCTCATTATATACTGAGTGTCATTATATACTGTGTCTCATTATATACTGTGTCTCATTATGTACTGTGTCTCATTATGTACTGTGTCTCATTATGTACTGAGTCTCATTATGTACTGTGTCTCATTATGTACTGTGTCTCATTATATACTGTGTCTCATTATATACTGTGTCTCATTATATACTGTGTCTCATTATATACTGTGTCTCATTATGTACTGTCTCATTATATACTGTGTCTCATTATATACTGTGTCTCATTATATACTGAGTCTCATTATGTACTGTGTCTCATTATATACTGTCTCATTATGTACTGTGTCTCATTATATACTGTGTCTCATTATATACTGTGTCTCATTATATACTGTGTCTCATTATATACTGTGTCTCATTATATACTGTGTCTCATTATATACTGAGTCTCATTATATACTGTGTCTCATTATATACTGAGTCTCATTATATACTGTGTCTCATTATATACTGTGTCTCATTATGTACTGTGTCTCATTATATACTGTGTCTCATTATATACTGAGTCTCATTATATACTGTGTCTCATTATATACTGTGTCTCATTATATACTGTGTCTCATTATATACTGTGTCTCATTATATACTGTGTCTCATTATATACTGTGTCTCATTATATACTGAGTCTCATTATGTACTGTGTCTCATTATATACTGTGTCTCATTATATACTGAGTCTCATTATATACTGTGTCTCATTATATACTGAGTCTCATTATATACTGTGTCTCATTATATACTGAGTCTCATTATATACTGTGTCTCATTATATACTGTGTCTCATTATGTACTGTGTCTCATTATATACTGTGTCTCATTATGTACTGTGTCTCATTATATCTCTTGTCTCATTATGTACTGTGTCTCATTATATACTGAGTCTCATTATGTACTGTGTCTCATTATATACTGTGTGTCTCATTATATACTGTGTCTCATTATATACTGTGTCTCATTATATACTGAGTCTCATTATATACTGTGTCTCATTATATACTGAGTCTCATTATATACTGTGTCTCATTATGTACTGTGTCTCATTATATACTGTGTCTCATTATATACTGTGTCTCATTATGTACTGTGTCTCATTATATACTGTGTCTCATTATATACTGTGTCTCATTATATACTGTGTCTCATTATATACTGTGTCTCATTATGTACTGTGTCTCATTATATACTGTGTCTCATTATGTACTGTGTCTCATTATATACTGAGTCTCATTATATACTGAGTCTCATTATATACTGTCTCATTATATACTGTGTCTCATTATGTACTGTGTCTCATTATATACTGTGTCTCATTATTATGTACTCATTATGTCTCATTATATACTGTGTCTCATTATATACTGTGTCTCATTATATACTGTGTCTCATTATATACTGTGTCTCATTATGTACTGTGTCTCATTATATACTGTGTCTCATTATATACTGTGTCTCATTATATACTGTGTCTCATTATATACTGTGTCTCATTATATACTGAGTCTCATTATATACTGTGTCTCATTATGTACTGTGTCTCATTATATACTGTGTCTCATTATATACTGTGTCTCATTATATACTGTGTCTCATTATGTACTGTGTCTCATTATGTACTGAGTCTCATTATATACTGTGTCTCATTATATACTGAGTCTCATTATGTACTGTGTCTCATTATATACTGTGTCTCATTATATACTGAGTCTCATTATATACTGTGTCTCATTATGTACTGTGTCTCATTATATACTGTGTCTCATTATATACTGTGTCTCATTATATACTGTGTCTCATTATATACTGTGTCTCATTATATACTGTGTCTCATTATATACTGTGTCTCATTATATACTGTGTCTCATTATATACTGTGTCTCATTATATACTGTGTCTCATTATATACTGAGTCTCATTATATACTGTGTCTCATTATATACTGTGTCTCATTATGTACTGTGTCTCATTATATACTGTGTCTCATTATGTACTGTGTCTCATTATATACTGTGTCTCATTATATACTGTGTCTCATTATGTACTGTGTCTCATTATATACTGTGTCTCATTATATACTGTGTCTCATTATATACTGTGTCTCATTATATACTGTGTCTCATTATATACTGTGTCTCATTATATACTGTGTCTCATTATATACTGTGTCTCATTATATACTGTGTCTCATTATATACTGTGTCTCATTATATACTGTGTCTCATTATGTACTGTGTCTCATTATATACTGTGTCTCATTATATACTGAGTCTCATTATATACTGTGTCTCATTATATACTGTGTCTCATTATGTACTGTGTCTCATTATGTACTGTGTCTCATTATGTACTGTGTCATTATATACTGAGTCTCATTATGTACTGTGTCTCATTATATACTGTGTCTCATTATATACTGTGTCTCATTATGTACTGTGTCTCATTATATACTGAGTCTCATTATATACTGTGTCTCATTATATACTGTGTCTCATTATATACTGTGTCTCATTATGTACTGTGTCTCATTATGTACTGTGTCTCATTATGTACTGTGTCTCATTATATACTGTGTCTCATTATGTACTGTGTCTCATTATATACTGTGTCTCATTATATACTGTGTCTCATTATATACTGTGTCTCATTATATACTGTGTCTCATTATATACTGACTGTGTCTCATTATATACTGTGTCTCATTATATACTGTGTCTCATTATATACTGTGTCTCATTATATACTGTGTCTCATTATGTACTGTGTCTCATTATATACTGTGTCTCATTATATACTGTGTCTCATTATATACTGTGTCTCATTATATACTGTGTCTCATTATGTACTGTGTCTCATTATATACTGAGTCTCATTATGTACTGTGTCTCATTATATACTGTGTCTCATTATATACTGAGTCTCATTATATACTGTGTCTCATTATGTACTGTGTCTCATTATATACTGAGTCTCATTATGTACTGTGTCTCATTATATACTGTGTCTCATTATGTATTGTGTCTCATTATGTACTGTGTCTCATTATGTACTGTGTCTCATTATATACTGTGTCTCATTATGTACTGAGTGTCATTATATACTGTGTCTCATTATATACTGTGTCTCATTATATACTGTGTCTCATTATATACTGTGTCTCATTACTGTGTCTATTATATACTGTGTCTCATTATGTACTGAGTCTCATTATATACTGTGTCTCATTATGTACTGTGTCTCATTATATACTGTGTTTCATTATGTACTGTGTCTCATTATATACTGTGTCTCATTATGTACTGTGTCTCATTATATACTGAGTCTCATTATGTACTGTGTCTCATTATGTACTGTGTCTCATTATGTACTGAGTCTCATTATATACTGTGTCTCATTATGTACTGTGTCTCATTATATACTGAGTGTCATTATATACTGTGTCTCATTATGTATTGTGTCTCATTATGTACTGAGTGTCATTATGTACTGTGTGTCATTATATACTGTGTCTCATTATATACTGAGTCTCATTATATACTGTGTCTCATTATATACTGAGTCTCATTATATACTGTGTCTCATTATATACTGAGTCTCATTATGTACTGTGTCTCATTGTATACTGTGTCTCATTATATACTCAGTCTCATTATATACTGTGTCTCATTATGTACTGTGTCTCATTATATACTGTGTCTCATTATATACTGAGTCTCATTATGTACTGTGTCTCATTATGTACTGAGTCTCATTATGTACTGTGTCTCATTATGTACTGTGTCTCATTATATACTGAGTCTCATTATATACTGTGTCTCATTATATACTGAGTCTCATTATATACTGTGTCTCATTATGTACTGTGTCTCATTATATACTGTGTCTCATTATATACTGTGTCTCATTATATACTGTGTCTCATTATATACTGTGTCTCATTATATACTGTGTCTCATTATGTACTGTGTCTCATTATATACTGTGTCTCATTATGTACTGTGTCTCATTATATACTGTGTCTCATTATATACTGAGTCTCATTATGTACTGTGTCTCATTATGTACTGTGTCTCATTATATACTGTGTCTCATTATATACTGTGTCTCATTATGTACTGTGTCTCATTATATACTGTGTCTCATTATATACTGTGTCTCATTATATACTGTGTCTCATTATGTACTGTGTCTCATTATATACTGAGTCTCATTATGTACTGTCTCATTATATACTGTGTCTCATTATATACTGTGTCTCATTATATACTGTGTCTCATTATATACTGTGTCTCATTATATACTGTGTCTCATTATATACTGAGTCTCATTATATACTGTGTCTCATTATGTACTGTGTCTCATTATATACTGTGTCTCATTATATACTGTGTCTCATTATATACTGTGTCTCATTATATATGTCTCATTATGTACTGTGTCTCATTATATACTGTGTCTCATTATGTACTGTGTCTCATTATATACTGTGTCTCATTATGAGTCTCATTATATACTGTGTCTCATTATGTACTGTGTCTCATTATATACTGTGTCTCATTATATACTGTGTCTCATTATATACTGAGTCTCATTATATACTGTGTCTCATTATATACTGTGTCTCATTATATACTGTGTCTCATTATGTACTGTGTCTCATTATATACTGTGTCTCATTATATACTGTGTCTCATTATATACTGTGTCTCATTATATACTGTGTCTCATTATGTACTGTGTCTCATTATGTACTGTGTCTCATTATGTACTGTGTCTCATTATATACTGTGTCTCATTATATACTGTGTCTCATTATATACTGTGTGTCATTATGTACTGTGTCTCATTATTACTGTGTCTCATTATATACTGTGTCTCATTATATACTGTGTCTCATTATGTACTGTGTCATTATATACTATGTACTGTGTCTCATTATATACTGTGTCTCATTATGTACTGTGTCTCATTATATACTGTGTCTCATTATGTACTGTGTCTCATTATATACTGAGTCTCATTATATACTGTGTCTCATTATATACTGAGTCTCATTATATATACTGTGTCTCATTATATACTGTCTCATTATATACTGTGTCTCATTATGTACTGTGTCTCATTATATACTGTGTCTCATTATATACTGTGTCTCATTATATACTGTGTCTCATTATATACTGTGTCTCATTATCATTACTGTGTCTCATTATATACTGAGTCTCATTATATACTGTGTCTCATTATATACTGTGTCTCATTATATACTGTGTCTCATTATATACTGTGTCTCATTATATACTGTGTCTCATTATGTACTCAGTCTCATTATGTACTGTGTCTCATTATATACTGTGTCTCATTATATACTGTGTCTCATTATATACTGTGTCTCATTATATACTGTGTCTCATTATGTACTGTGTCTCATTATGTACTGTGTCTCATTATATACTGTGTCTCATTATGTACTGTGTCTCATTATATACTGAGTCTCATTATGTACTGTGTCTCATTATATACTGTGTCTCATTATATACTGTGTCTCATTATGTACTGTGTCTCATTATGTACTGAGTCTCATTATGTACTGTGTCTCATTATGTACTGTGTCTCATTATGTACTGTGTCTCATTATATACTGTGTCTCATTATATACTGAGTCTCATTATGTACTGTGTCTCATTATATACTGTGTTTCATTATATACTGTGTCTCATTATATACTGTGTCTCATTATATACTGTGTCTCATTATATACTGTGTCTCATTATATACTGTGTCTCATTATGTACTGTGTCTCATTATATACTGTGTCTCATTATGTACTGTGTCTCATTATGTACTGAGTCTCATTATATACTGAGTCTCATTATATACTGTGTCTCATTATATACTGTGTCTCATTATATACTGTGTCTCATTATATACTGTGTCTCATTATATACTGTGTCTCATTATGTACTGTGTCTCATTATATACTGAGTCTCATTATATACTGTGTCTCATTATATACTGTGTCTCATTATATACTGAGTCTCATTATATACTGTGTCTCATTATATACTGTGTCTCATTATGTACTGTGTCTCATTATATACTGTGTCTCATTATATACTGAGTCTCATTATATACTGTGTCTCATTATGTACTGTGTCTCATTATGTACTGAGTCTCATTATGTACTGTGTCTCATTATATACTGTGTCTCATTATATACTGTGTCTCATTATATACTGTGTCTCATTATGTACTGTGTCTCATTATGTACTGAGTCTCATTATATACTGTGTCTCATTATGTACTGTGTCTCATTATATACTGAGTCTCATTATATACTGTGTCTCATTATATACTGTGTCTCATTATGTACTGAGTCTCATTATGTACTGAGTCTCATTATATACTGAGTCTCATTATATACTGAGTCTCATTATATACTGTGTCTCATTATGTACTGTGTCTCATTATGTACTGTGTCTCATTATATACTGTGTCTCATTATATACTGTGTCTCATTATATACTGAGTCTCATTATATACTGTGTCTCATTATGTACTGTGTCTCATTATATACTGTGTCTCATTATATACTGTGTCTCATTATATACTGTGTCTCATTATATACTGAGTCTCATTATATACTGTGTCTCATTATATACTGTGTCTCATTATGTACTCTGTCTCATTATATACTGTGTCTCATTATGTACTGTGTCTCATTATATACTGAGTCTCCTCATGTACTGTGTCTCCCTATGTACTGTGTCTCATTATATACTTAGTCTCATTATGTACTGTGTCTCATTATATACTGTGTCTCATTATATACTGAGTCTCATTATGTACTGTGTCTCATTATATACTGTGTCTCATTATGTACTGTGTCTCATTATATACTGTGTCTCATTATGTACTGTGTCTCATTATATACTGTGTCTCATTATATACTGAGTCTGTATTCTGTATATACTGTGTCTCATTATGTACTGTGTCTCATTATATACTGAGTCTCATTATATACTGTGTCTCATTATATACTGTGTCTCATTATATACTGTGTCTCATTATGTACTGTGTCTCATTATATACTGTGTCTCATTATATACTATGTACTGTCTCATTATATACTGTGTCTCATTATATACTGTGTCTCATTATATACTGTGTCTCATTATATACTGTGTCTCATTATGTACTGTGTGTCATTATATACTGTGTCTCATTATGTACTGTGTCTCATTATGTACTGTGTCTCATTATATACTGAGTCTCATTATGTACTGAGTCTCATTATATACTGTGTCTCATTATGTACATTATATACTGTGTCTCATTATATACTGTGTCTCATTATGTACTGTGTCTCATTATATACTGTGTCTCATTATATACTGTGTCTCATTATGTACTGTGTCTCATTATATACTGTGTCTCATTATGTACTGTGTCTCATTATATACTGAGTCTCATTATGTACTGTGTCTCATTATATACTGTGTCTCATTATATACTGAGTCTCATTATGTACTGTGTCTCATTATGTACTGAGTCTCATTATATACTGTGTCTCATTATGTACTGTGTCTCATTATATACTGAGTCTCATTATATACTGTGTCTCATTATATACTGTGTCTCATTATGTACTGTGTCTCATTATGTACTGTGTGTCATTATGTACTGTGTCTCATTATGTACTGAGTGTCATTATGTACTGTGTCTCATTATGTACTGAGTGTCATTATGTACTGAGTGTCATTATATACTGTGTCTCATTATATACTGAGTCACATTATATTCTGTGTCTCATTATATGCTGTGTCTCATTATATACTGAGTGTCATTATATACTGTGTCTCATTATGTATTGTGTCTTATTATGTACTGAGTGTCATTATATACTGTGTCTCATTATATACTGAGTCACATTATATACTGTGTCTCATTATATACTGTGTCCCATTGTGTACTGTGTCTCATTATATACTGAGTGTCATTATGTACTGTGTCTCATTATATACTGTGTCTCATTGTATACTGAGTCTCATTATATACTGTGTCTGATTATGTACTGTGTCTCATTATATACTGCGTCTCATTATGTACTGTGTCTCTTTATGTACTGTGTCTCATTATATACTGAGTCTCCTCATGTACTGTGTCTCCCTATGTACTGTGTCTCATTATATACTGAGTCTCTGTGTCTCATTATATACTGTGTCTCATTATGTACTGTGTCTCATTATGTACTGTGTCTCATTATATACTGTGTCTCATTATGTACTGTGTCTCATTATATACTGTGTGTCATTATATACTGAGTCTCATTATGTACTGTGTCTCATTATATACTGTGTCTCATTATGTACTGTGTCTCATAATATACTGAGTCTCATTATGTACTGTGTCTCATTATATACTGTGTCTCATTATATACTGAGTCTCATTATATACTGTGTCTCATTATATACTGTGTCTCATTATGTACTGTGTCTCATTATATACTGTGTCTCATTATGTACTGTGTCTCATTATATACTGTGTCTCATTATATACTGTGTCTCATTATATACTGTGTCTCATTATGTACTGTGTCTCATTATGTACTGAGTGTCATTATGTACTGAGTGTCATTATATACTGTGTCTCATTATATACTGAGTCACATTATATTCTGTGTCTCATTATATACTGTGTCTCATTATATGCTGTGTCTCATTATATACTGAGTGTCATTATATACTGTGTCTCATTATATACTGTGTCTCATTATGTATTGTGTCTTATTATGTACTGTGTGTCTCATTATGTACTGTGTCTCATTATATACTGTGTCTCATTATGTACTGTGTCTCATTGAGTCTCTATACTGTGTTTCATTATGTACTGTGTCTCATTATATACTGTGTCTCATTATATACTGTGTCTCATTATGTACTGTGTCTCATAATATACTGAGTCTCATTATGTACTGTGTCTCATTATATACTGTGTCTTATTATGTACTGTGTCTCATTATATACTGTGTCTCATTATATACTGTGTCTCATTATATACTGTGTCTCATTATGTATTGTGTCTCATTATGTACTGAGTGTCATTATATACTGTGTCTCATTATGTACTGTGTCTCATTATGTACTGTGTCTCATTATGTACTGTGTCTCATTATGTACTGAGTCTCATTATGTACTGTGTCTCATTATATACTGAGTCTCATCATGTACTGTGTCTCATCATGTACTGTGTCTCATTATATACTGTGTCTCATTATATACTGTGTCTCATTATATACTGAGTCTCATTATATACTGAGTCTCATTATGTACTGTGTCTCATTATATACTGTGTCTCATTATATACTGTGTCTGGTTATGTACTGTGTCTCATTATATACTGAGTCTCATTATATACTGAGTTTCATCATATACTGTGTTCATTATATACTGTGTCTCATTATGTACTGTGTCTCATTATATACTGCGTCTCATTATGTACTGTGTCTCATTATGTACTGTGTCTCATTATATACTGAGTCTCATTATGTACTGTGTCTCATTATATACTGTGTTTCATTATATACTGTGTCTCATTATATACTGAGTCTCATTATGTACTGTGTCTCATTATATACTGTGTCTCATTATATACTGTGTCTCATTATATACTGTGTCTCATTATGTACTGTGTCTCATTATGTACTGTGTCTCATTATGTACTGAGTCTCATTATATACTGTGTCTCATTATATACTGTGTCTCATTATATACTGAGTCTCATTATATACTGTGTCTCATTATGTACTGTGTCTCATTATGTACTGTGTCTCATTATATACTGAGTGTATTGTGTCTCATTATGTACTGTGTCTTATTATAGTGTCATTATATACTGTGTCTCATTATATACTGTGTCTCATTATATACTGTGTCTCATTATGTACTGTGTCTCATTATGTACTGAGTGTCATTATATACTGTGTCTCATTATGTACTGAGTCTCATTATGTACTGAGTGTCATTATATACTGTGTCTCATTATATACTGAGTCACATTATATACTGTGTCTCATTATATACTGTGTCTCATTATATACTGAGTGTCATTATATACTGTGTCTCATTATGTACTGTGTCTCATTATATACTGAGTGTCATTATATACTGTGTCTCATTATATACTGAGTCTCATTATATACTGTGTCTCATTATATACTGTGTCTCATTATGTACTGTGTCTCATTATATACTGTGTCTCATTATGTACTGTGTCTCATTATATACTGTGTCTCATTATATACTGAGTCTCATTATATACTGTGTCTCATTATGTACTGTGTCTCATTATATACTGAGTGTCATTATATACTGTGTCTCATTATATACTGTGTCTCATTATGTATTGTGTCTCATTATGTACTGAGTGTCATTATATACTGTGTCTCATTATGTGTGTCTCATTATGTACTGAGTGTCATTATATACTGTGTGTCATTATATACTGTGTCTCATTATATACTGAGTGTCATTATATACTGTGTCTCATTATATACTGAGTCTCATTATATACTGTGTCTCATTATATACTGTGTCTCATTATGTATTGTGTCTCATTATATACTGAGTGTCATTATATACTGTGTCTCATTATATACTGAGTCACATTATATACTGAGTGTCATTATATACTGTGTCTCATTATGTACCGAGTCTCATTATGTACTGTGTCTCATTATATACTGAGTCTCATGATGTATTGTGTCTCATTATATACTTTGTCTCGGAATATTTGAGACTTCATCCGGGACATCTAAATTTTAAATCTGATTCACGTTTTAACGTCAGTTTATCCTAGTGGAGTAACGAGAAGTTTACAGCGCTGAAATACGTTGGTTCGATTCCCTGCGGTGGACACCGTAGATAGCTCAAAGTGACTTTGCTGTATGTAGCACAGACAACTAATCAACTCTGTTTTTGTGGGCCCGGCATGGCCAAGCGCGTTAAGGCGTGCGACTCGTAATCTGATGGCCGCGGGTTCGCATCCCCGTCGCGCCAAACATGCTCGCCCTTTCAGCCGTGGACGCGTTATAATGTGACGGTGAATCCCACTATTCGTTGGTGAAAGAGTAACCCAAGAATTGGCGGTGGGTGGTGATGACTAGCTGCCTTCCCTCTATCTAGTTTTACACTGCAAAATTAGGGACGGCTAGCACAGATAGTCCTCGAGCAGCTCTGTGCGAAATTCAAAAACAAAGAAACAAAACAAACTGTTTTAGTGCCCAGCATGGCCAAGCGTGTTAAGGCGTGCGCCTCGTAATCTAAGGGTCGCGGATTCGCATCCCCGTCGCACCAAACATGCTCGCCCTTTCAGCCGTGGGGGCGTTATAATGTTTCGTCCAGTCCGATTATTCATTATTAAAAGAGTAGCCCAAGAGTTCGCGATGAATGACGATGACTAGCTGCCCTCCGTCTAGTCTTACACTGCTAAATTAGGGACGGCTAGCACAGATAGCCCTCGAGTAGCTTTGTGCGAATTTCAAAAACAAACAAACAAAACTCTGTTTTATCTCACCGACCGTACTGACCTTTTTATCCCCCGTCTTCCCCACTTTTATACAAGTTTTCCAATAACCGGTTAGGATTACTTATTTCTCCGCTGCATTCTCTGAAAAATGATAAATATTTAAAACGTTTTATGATTAAATCGTTTCGCCACGAAGAGTTCCTCACTCTCGCATTGAGTTTGCGGGTTTCTTTTTGTTGTTCGTGTTGCTAAGAGTTACTTTCTGAGAATTATATAATGGGCATGCGCACTGTAGTGAGAATAAGCGGAAGTGCGAGAAGCCTTTCGCTTCACCAGAAGTGTCGCCTTTCGCATGGGAACTCACTAGTTGTACGACACACCACACAACAAACTCTAAGCCTGTCTACTCGTAAAAGGATAGCAAAAGCATTCGGTTACACACACACAGGGAGCACATAAAAACAGATTTTTATAACATCACTCAGCCCTATAACACTCTACGGAAGTTTCTTTTGATTATTTTACCCCTCCTTAAATTCTTGTGTGAGTAAAAGCATTTTTATTTGTGACTGCTACTTTTATTTTTATTTTATTCTCTCTTCATTTATGAGGTGTGGTCTACGGAAGGCTTATCGTAAACGAGCGACGTTTTTATTATTAGGTGACACATCATGACAAAATCAGTGATTTATTTAATTTTTGAACACTGAGTAATGGAAAGCGTGTGCACGTCTCACGTGGTTGTGAAGATGGCTGAAATGTTATTCACAGAAACACCGGATAACAGATGTATGTGTGTGATGTAATAAAGTAACTCCTTGGACTATTTCATACTTTAAGTAAATATCGTATACAAATACACCCGATAGTGTAGAGAGACGTTGTTTATTTACATAAAAGTAATATAGAAATCCACAGGATAGTGTACAAACTGTTATTTATTTCGACACTTTGAGGTTTTCTTTTTAAAAGAGCCCGTGCTTGTTTGAGTCTCAAGTTACAGATGAAATTCTTTGAAATCGGTCGAACTTAGATTGACAAGTTTAATCGTTAATTGTTAAGATTGAAATTATAATATATCCTATCTGTGCTTTTGTCCCTGCGGGTATTGAAACCCGAATTCACCACTGTAAGGCCTGAGCCACTGGAGGGGGGGGGAGACTAATAGTACAAAATGGACTATTTTCGGTCTGTCCACAAGAAGGAACTGAACCCCAGATTTTAGTGTGGTTAAGTCCATAAAGGTACTCCTGACCCCACTAGGGGACTAAAAGAGCGGTTAAACTTAAGGGCACTGTTTGGTTTCTCCAAAAAAGTATTCTCCAAAAGATAGGATAGTTTTAACAACGGTGGTGAAGTAATTCTTTATGACGATAAACCCACTTGAAATAAAAATGTATCTCAAAACGACTGGTATGGGTATGAACACTTTTACTGATAAGGGAAGAACAACATCTTCAGGTTAAGAAGATGACCTAGGAAGGTCGAGACGTTGTTATCTCCTTATAAATAAAAGTGTTAATACCCATACCAGCCGTTCTGAGATAGAGTTTTAACAACCAGTTTCGAACAGAAGGAAAAGAAAAACTAATACAGTCATTTCGGTGAACTGTACATTACACACAGTAATAATCCTCAAAGTAGGTGGACTCAGCAGATAGCCACATGTGGCTTTGCTATAAACACACATACTCTCTCTTCAAAGTATAAATAAGTCAACTAGCCAATAAAACATTTTATTTTGCGTCACACGTGAAGTTTTCATTAATTGTTATCTTGTCTGTTGAAACACTAGCACTAAAATATCCAAGTTGTCGCGGTTTACCTACTTTAAGATGGACAAGAGATTGTTCAAGTTTACTAAATTATATTTTCCTCGTAGCTACTTGTGGACAGAAGCACGTTATGCCAATATAATAATAAGTTGGTAAACAAAGAGCATAATGAAATGATTTGGTACGTTTCAACTGGTCTTTCTTCTCCTGGTGCAATCGGTCATCATATGAATGTTCTGTTGAACCATCTAGTGTGACCATAAATAAATCATGCCTACAAATCGTTGTTTGCCAACTTATTACTCTTTCAATAGAACCCGTGGTAGGCATGTGATGATATGGACTGGAGTGATATTAAATGAATAAGTCAGGTGGAGTTGAAATTTGAATTAAATATAAGAGAAACAGTAGAGATTCACAAAACAAAAATAAAGAATACATAATTTGGTCGAGGTTCAGAAGAAATAAAATATTGGATTTTTGTTGTTGTTTTTTTTAAATTTCGGTTAACTCTAGATGGCGCTAAATTAATGCATACGATTATGTTGTGTACAAGTCCGACCCAAACTTCAACCATCCTGAAGATAGTGACGTCATAACATCAAAACATGTGGAGTCATTTCAGGACTGGTTCCTGTTCTAATGAGTTATTTATTATGTAATTGTTTTAGTTGTATATATGTTATTATTCCTTATAGCTGTTCCGTGATAGGATGATTTCTCGTATAAAATCCAACGTTTCGTTTATATATCAATTAATATTCTGTAATATTTTCTCTTACATTGAGCACGAAGTATATGCAACTGTCCACAAGGGTGCGTTGGAAAGTTTGTTTTTTGTTTTTGAATTTTCGCACAAAACTACTCGAGGACTATCTGTGCTAGCCGTCCCTAATTTAGTAGTGTAAGACTAGAGGGAAGGCAGCTAGTCATCACCACCCACCGCCAACTCTTGGGCTACTCTTTTACTAACGAATAGTAGGATTGATCGTAACATTATAACGCCCCCACGGTTGGGAAGGCGAGCATGTTTGGCGCGACAGGGATGCGAACCCGCGACCCTCGAAAGTTTAGTATTGTGAGATAGACGATAATATACGTAATTACGAGCACGTTTTGAAAGACACTATCTGCGAAAATTCTAGAACACCGACAAGGCAGTCGAGAGCTGTTATATATGCAGTGTTTAACGTGACAGTAATTTGTAGCTATTAACGGAACTCCAACAGAGGGCGTTTAGGTGGCATTGCTTAATTACTTCATGTTGAATGCACATTAATACGACAGTAATTGGATTGCCTCAAGTAAACTTAACTCATATTTGAGTCACCCTCAGACTTGTAACGGCCACTGAGAAGACTTCGAAATTCCTCATAAGTGGTTATACAAGTATTGAATCACTCAGGCATTTTGAAGCGTCAGGTAAAAGCCAGGAAATACAAGAGACTTTTGTTTTAATATTCTTGAAAGTTTTATTTTTGGATATTTCATAAACTTCTATGTTGGTCATAAATAACGTGCAATCTCATATGAAAGAAAGTTTTCCTTGGTTATCATTGAATTAGTTGGTTAAAGTACATATTTTCATCAGGAAAAGTCACATTGCTAACTTGTGTTAAATTAACAGTCTGTGGTAGGCAAGTTCTTGGAAGAAAATGTTTTCCTCGTAGTTTGTTTGGCTACCGTTAGGTGGCCGAATTATGATAACACAGATTATTTAATCAATTTTAAACTTCGAATTTGTAACATAATTCTACTATTTATTGCAATGAATAATAGAAAATAATAATAATAAACTGAATTGCGTTACAGTATTGTAAACGTTAAAGAATTGTATAAACATGTTTACTATTATAACCTTAATTATTTCCCAGTGTGTTAAAATCATGTGAAATACGGTGACTCATATGATAGATCGGATTAAATAGTACACATATTTTTCAACGAACTATTTATTACTAAACAGTGTCAGAACAGCATTCCACTTGAGGTACTATATAAAGTTTTTATGCCATTATGTCATTTGTAATTAACACAAGAAAACAAAATATATATTCTCCTAACAAACAGAGCCACCAAAAAACAACAACTGTATTATCAGGTTGTTGCAACAGTATACCAAGTATTTTATGTAGAAGTGGTTTTGTTTGTTTGTTTTGGAATTTCGCACAAAGCTACTCGAGGGCTATCTGTGCTAGCCGTCCCTAATTTAGCAGTGTAAGACTAGAGAGAAAAGGCAGCTAGTCATCACCACCCACCGCCAACTCTTGGACTACTCTTTTACCAACGAATAGTGGGATTGACCGTCACATTATAACGCCCCCACGGCTGAAAGGACGAGCATGTTTGGCGCGACGCGGGCGCGAACCCGTAACCCTCGGATTACGAATCGCATGCCTTACGCGCTTGGCCATGCCGTGACACTGCATTTCGTTCAAAATAATTATTTTCGACATGGTTTTGTTCTTGTATAATTACAAAGTTATAATATTTAATTTTACTAAACAAGAAATACTCAGGTTTCGAACTTTCATGTAATGTTTCATTGTGCAGAAAGTTTGAATTCACTGGAACGTAATATCCATTTATTCATTTCTGAGACAACATATCTGTTGCTGCATGATATCTAGTAATAAATTATTTATGGATGTCATTTTGTTCATATATCTTCGATGTAAAACTAAAATGATAACCGAATAAACGAAGTGCATTATACATCATGGCTTTCATCTCCAGCATGACGGGTGGCCAGATGTAAAATCACATTTTCTCAATACCTAACTACAATGTAAGATAATAGAACAAAATACATTAAGTGTTATTTGTTGTAATAATAACATGATGCGTGATACGTGACATTAAATGAAAGTTACGTGACATAGACACATTAATAATACATCTGACATTAACTGTTTGTACAGTGGGAGATAGATATGACTCACCCAGCATGGCCAGGTGGTTAAGGCGTTAGACTCGTAACCTAAGGGTCTCGGGTTCGAATCCCCATAACACCAAAAATAATCGTCCTTTCAGCCGTGTGGGTGTTATAATGTTACGATCAATCCCATTATTCGTTGATAAAAGAGTAGCCCAAGAGTAAGCGGTGGGTGGTGATGACTAGCTGCTTTCCCTCTAGTCTTACACTGCTAAATTAGGAACGGCTAGTACAGATACCCATCGTGTGGGTTTGCGCGAAATTTAAAACAAACAAACATAAATGGAATAGTGGGATTGACCGTTACATTATAACGCCCCCACGGCTGAAAGGGCGAGCATGTTTGGTGTGACGGGGATTCGAACCCGCGACCATCATAATACGAGTCGAGCGATCTAACTACCTGGCTATGCGAGGCATTCCATTTCTGAAAGCGATTTATTTGTTTTCGTGATATCTGTTTTACAATCCTATGCAAGTTATTTCATTTTGTTGTTAAATTTCACTAGAATTGTAATTTTAAGTTTTTCTTCTTTCGAGAAAGAAAAAATATACTACGTTTCAAATTTAATATAATATGCTCAGACAGAATCTTGTGTCTCCTGACTCATTCCAAACATACAAATTATCTGTCCAATAAAATCTGTGTTCAACTGATAACAGTTTAATGTCACATCACAATAAGAAAGGATATTTTAAATGAAATTTATTCTGTCGAACTAAACAAGAGAGCCGCTCCCTCTGTTTTTTATTATTATTGAAAGTTGAGCAAAGAAACTGAAGAGATATCTGCGCTAGCCGTCCCTAATTTTGAGGGGAAGGTAACTAGTAATCATCACCCCTCACCAACTCTCGGGTTACTCTTTTACCAACGAATATTGGGAATAATCATGTTATAACGCTCCCACGGCTGAAAGGGCGAATATGTTTGGAGACAGGACTAGAGTGCCGCGGTGGTACAGCGGTAAGTCTAAGGACTTACAACTCTAAAATCAGGAGTTCGATTCCCCTCGGCGGACGCAGCAGATATCCAGAAGTGGCTTTGCTGTAAGAAAACACCCACAGGACTGGAGCTAGGTCATTTACGCACATGTATAGGTTTTTGTTTGATTTTTTGACCAGGAAAAAATTTCAAACCAAGTTTAAAACGACAACAACAACAACAAAACACACACGCGCGTTTAGGAAATAACTTTCCCTGTAATCGCGTCGCATCTAGGGAGGGTTTAGCCCTCTAAACTCCCGCCGAGGATAAAAATCTCCCCCACCAACAAGACCCACCGCGAGTTGAATTGGTTTATTTTTCGCTATTGATGGTTATATTGTAGCGTTTCAACTATATCTTATTTGTTATATGTCGCTGTTAACATCCTCTTTACTGAAATACCACATTTTATAAAAATTAAAGCAACTCTTTAAAAGCACATTAAACGGACGGGTTGGTTTACCTCATATGCAGTTTTATCTTCATCCTCAAATTATCCACTTGTTCTTATACGGTTTCTTACCGAGATTTTCCACATACTTAGTGTGAAGAATTGAAAAAATAATTCGGAAAAAATCACATTTTCCATATCAAATGGACAGTTTATTTATTGTAAAGCGCAAAGCTGGTCAATAATATATTTGTTCTCTGTCCTGTTCTCTGCATCAAAACCTGATTTTTTTTTAGAGTTATAAGCCCACTAACTTACTGCTAAGACACCGAGGGGGTAGGAGGATAGAGGCCTCAGCAATAATTAACGGGAATAATTATAATATTAATAATATTATCGTTTTAATTATTCACGTGTTCGTGTCATGAACTACGATAATGGTTCATAATAGGGATCGTCAGAAATTGCACAAAACCCTAATGGAAAGTTGATTAAAGCAAAATATTTATGTCTAATGTAATCATCATAAACTTGTAAATCTATAAGAAACTGGAATCTTCAACTTGAATTTCACCTTATTTGCATGTGATAAATGGCCATTTCAGAAACCTTCTAGAATTCATGCATGGCCGTCCCTAATTTTGAACCGTTGACCAGAAGGAAAGTTTGATCAGTATAGCTCTCTATCGAAAACTGTCAATGGGTGGAAATTCGCGCAGTATCTTAATTGGTTGTTCCTTGCTCCTCATTAGCTTGTGAGGTGTACACGAAGATGATAGAATTACATTCTATGATGAGCATGGCCTAATACATTGTTTTCCAAATTGCAGGGCGTGCACTGGAGACTGGCCCTTTTAACGGAAAGGCCCAAATTTAACTATGGAAGAGTTCGAAACGCTGATAACCTAACAAAACCATCACTTTGCTTTCAAAGTTTTTATTTTGTTTTTTTGTCTCGAATTTACCCACTCATTACAGGTGTGTTTTTATTGAAAACAAATGATCAAACATAGGTGAATAAAAGGTTGATTTTACTATTAACACTCGTAAAAATCATTTTAATGTGATGGGGCGGGAACGGAAACGTTGTTGAATTAGAAAGGTGTCGCTATTTAAAGTTTTGAAAACACTGACAAAGCGTATACCAAGCTTATATGAATTAAAGAGAAAACTTGAAAAATCTCTAAACTTAAGGAGTTACCGAAATGAAAGAACAGTTTTATCGTTGTTTGTTCTTTCAGCTTGAACTGTAGAAAAACAAATATGAGTGGCATACACTGAAGAAACACTGGCACTCAATAGTGATTGGACGGGAATCGAAGTGTGATGTTAAACAACGGAACGATGGGAGAAAGAACGGACATTTGACACGTGTTTGTGTGTATGTGCGCGCGCGTGGTGTTAACGTTTAATTCTTAAAGGGGCCGCCAGAATATACACATGTTTCATCTTCAGCAAAGCTATATTGAACAGGATAAAAAAAATTAGGTGTAAAAATTTGCAAAATTCACAATTTTATACAGAGTAATTGAAATACAGAATAAAAGGATGAAAGAAATTAAAAGACAAATAAATGAACAAGAAAGAATGAGACGACACAATAACTGTCCAAATATTATACAAATTAATCAGAATGGACTGATTCATAGGGAAGGTGTGCTATTATTTAAATTTGGGAGTTCGTTTATATTAGATAAACTCTCTTTAATTAAAACTTTAATACTGGATGATTCGTATGAGATGACAGAAATTTGTAATGAAGATGGGGTGGTTGTTGTTCCCACTGCGAATTGTGGAGTCTGGTGGATTTGGTTTGTTTGTTTTGGAATTTCGCGCAAAGCTACACGAGGGCTATCACCACCCACCGCCAACTCTTGGGCTACTCTTTAACCAACGAATAGTGGAATTGACCGTCACTTTATAACGTCCTCATAGCTGAAAGGGCGGGCATGTTTGGTGTGACGGGGATTCGAACCCTCGACACTCGGATTACGAGTCGAGTGCCTTAATCCACCTGGCCATGCCGAGCCGTGGTGGAATTGGTAACACAACTAAGATGTTATATGGTAAACCCAATAAACTGGCGCTTATGGGTTTTAATTTCGTAACAGTTTCCTTCAAAACGTAATCGTTTTCCTGGTTAATTTATTACGAAATTAAAACCTACTTAAAGCAGAGTTCTAAATAAGCTAAATCTTAAACCTAACATCAGCAAAAATAAAGAATTTGTTTGAAATTACGGTTTCTAGACAAATTAAACGAAATCAAAGTATATTATAACATCATTAATGTTTGAACTATTTGCACAAATCCCATTTATACATAGCAGATAAAGCAGATATGATTCGAAACAATTCAAATTACATACGTATATGTATATTTTTTGTACATCGATTCAAATATGGTCACCTCATATACTGTTGGTCAAAATCTTAAGGCCAATGAGCATAAAGAAAAAATATGCATTTTCAGAGATGCCAACCATTACGATTTGAGCGTAATCATTACGATTTTGGTGTATACATTACGACTATACGCTCATACAGACAAATATTACGACTTGTTGCAACTCCCAAATTATTATATATTATATAGGCCTATACAATAAAGTGATAAATTGTTTCCCCAGGGCTTGAAAGGGGTGAAAAAAATTTCTAGTGAGATACAAATAAATTTTGATAATAAATGAAAGATATAGTTCAAATGACTACTTGCGATAATCATGTTTGTGCTTGAAATAATAAAATATATTTGTATCTCTGACGTCTACCAATAGTTTGAGTGCGGTGCTTCTCCATACTGGGTATGTGGGGGAATCCATAGTTACGTCATCAATGCTTGTCAGCCAATCAGCGCTCACGTAGATGGGTATTTCTCGTTTTCTAAGCGGCATAGAAACACCAATGCGACCGTTCACAAGTTGGAAAAAAAGAGGCCTCGTTCACCAGATTGTCTTGTTTCTGGCAAATCTAAATGGAGTTAAACTGTGAATCAAAAATTTAGGAAAAAGTATAGTGCAAAATATCCGGTCATTGCATAAAAAGTCAGTGACAGTCATGCGTTTTGTAAAGTTTGTCACATCGAGTTTTCTGTGGCGCATGGCGGGATAAACGATTGTTCCAGACATACAAAATCTGCATCTCACCAACAAAAGGCTGAGGTGAAGACAAAAACGATGCAGATAACAACGTTTATGAGTAAGAATTCAGAATATGAAACCATAAATGCAGAAGTGATGTTCATGCAGTTCGTCATTGCTCATAATTTACCCCTAGCTGTAGCCAATCATGCAGGACATCTATTCAGAAAAATGTTCCCAGACTCTGATATAGCAAAAAATATGGCTGTGCTAGAACCAAAACTACAGCCATTGTACAAATGTTGGGTTGTGAAGATGAGAAAATGATTTCAAGCATACTTACTAACAGTGTTTACAGTTTAGCCACAGATGGATCCACAGATATGGATGACTCCAAACTGTATCCAGTGGTTGTACGATATCTTGACCCTTTGCTTGGAAAAATTTTTTTGTTCTCTTTTGACAATGGTCAAATGGAAAAAAGCTTCAACAGGAGAGAATATTTTCAAGCGTTTGGACCACGAATTGACAAAGAGGAAAATTCCATGGGAAAACTGTCTTAGTTTTTCTTCAGACAATGCCTCAGTTATGTCTGGTATAGGTAAAGGTGTGATGGGACACATCTCAAGACGACAGCCTAGCATGTACTTCATGGGCTGTGCCTGTCACCTCATGAATATTGCTGCCCAGAAAGCTTCCAGAGAACTGCCCTGCCCAGTTTCTGATATATTGATAGATATCTACTATTTTCTGGACAAAAGTGCTAGCAGAAAACAACGTTTCAAAGAGTTTCAAGGATTGTATGACAAAGAAACAAGAAAAATTCTACAACTTGTTAACACAAGATGGCTATCACTTGGGGTGTGCCTCAACAGAATATTGGATATGTGGAAGCCATTGAAGAAGTATTTTCACTGTGAAAAGGAGAAACTAGATTCAAAAGGATCTAAACGTGCAGCTCAGTCAGGCAGGAAGACTTTAACAGTCAAGATATCCTCTCAGCCACACAGTGACACAGTCAAGACATTATCTCAACCACACAGGAACACAGTCAAGACATCCTCTCAGCCACACAGGGACACAAGACAACAGTCTCCAAAAGCAGACAAAGAAACATTTGATATAACTCAATTTATGTTTAGGCAGTCTGACCTTGAACTAAAGAAGAGACAATCAATGAAAAAAGAGAAGAAAACGAAAGCTAGCAAGGAAGTAACTAAGAAAAGTTATATGCAGAGCAAGTTAGATGAGTTAACAGTTTTCTTGGACAACAAAATGAACTTGTTATTTTGTCTTTTTATTCAGTCTGCAATTCCTCTATTTGAACAAGCCAATTTGATATTGCAAACAGAAGAACCTTGCATACACATTATGCATAGAACTCTGATTACACAAGTTAAAAATATACTTGTCAGATACATCAAGCCACAATATCTTGAAGGTAACATCACTGAACTTGACTACAACAATGAATCCTTACACAAATCTGATGAGGCAGTTTCTATTGGAAATACTGCCAAGGAATACATTGTTAAATATGAAAAGGACCTGATCAGCTTCTACACCAGTGTCAAGAAATACTATATTGCAGCTTCAAATTTCGTGATGAAGCATTTCCCTCTAAATGATGAACTTCTGATTCACGCAGAGGTTGCTGATCCAAAACTGAAAGTCAGCAAAGATTTCTCTTCTCTACACTTCTTCACAGACAGGTATTCTGTCCTTGTAAATACACATGAGCACGACACTACTGACAAGTTGGAAGGTCAATATTTGAACTATCAAATTGATACTTTCTCAGAAACTCTCCTTCAGTTGAATGTTGACAAGCTTTGGGTTCAGCTGTCTACAGTTAAGGATGGAAATGGTAACCAGAAGTATGACATTCTGTGTAGGGATATGCTTGGAATTCTTACAATCTTCCATTCTAATGCTGACAGTGAAAGGATATTTAGTTTAGTGACTAAAAACAAAAGCAAGTTCAGACCAAACTTGAGCACCTCAGTTTTGAGCAGTATTATAACACACAAGATGTGTATGCAGTCAAATGGACAATGTTGTTATAACTCCCAACCATCCAGATACATTCTCATGAAACCAAAGGCTGCAACAGCTGCAAAACTATTACAATAAGTGTCATAAACATGATATAAACTAGTCCTTACACAAAGGCTTTTTCTGTTTACCGTTTGTGCATGTTCAATGTTGTTTTACCAGTATGTTTGTTACTCTGAACTAAATAAAAGACATAATTTCATAAGAATTTTTTTAAATTTATTTATTAAATACACAAAACACAGTCATAAATGAGCTATCCATATCAGTAATAAATAATAATAGTTATAATAATAATCTAATAATAAACAGCTTAGAGACATTGGTCAGGCCTGGTAGCCGCAAATGATAAAGGGTTCTGTCCACAATCATTACGCTCAGTCATTTGAAATAGTTGGCATCTCTGAATTTTGCGTTCTCAGACTCAACCATTTATTTGAGTAGAGCTTCGAAAGATGAAAATAAGAAAAGGGAAAATAAAAATAAAAACTTTTTAAGCATTTAATAGGGAAAATGTGAACACTGTGAAATTAGCCTAAATACTAGCTGGTCAAAAGTTTGTTTGTTTATTTGTTTGTTTTTGAATTTCACACAAAGCTACTCGAGGGCTATCTGTGCTAGCCGTCCCTAATTTAACAGTGTAAGACTAGAGGGAAGGCAGCTAGTCATCACCACCCACCGCCAACTCTTGGACTACTCTTTTACCAACAAGTAGTTGGATTGACCATCACATTATAATGCTACCACGGCTGAAAGGGCGAGCATGTTTGGCGCGACGGGGTTGCGAACCCGCAACCATCGGATTATAAGTCGCACGCCTTAACACGCTTGGCCATGCCGGGCCTTGGTCAAAATTTTAAGACCATACTGAAACGAAGCTTTAATCGGTAAACACGTAACGAAATTTAGTCTTTTGTGTTCAAGCATTAGCGTTGTCAACATCTCCCACCGACATATCCTGTGTTACACTGAGTAAAAACATGGCAAAGGCTAAAACGTTGACAGAATTTGAACATGGCAGAATTGTCGAGCTTCAAAAGCAAGGTCTCTCTCAACGTGTCATCGCTGGTGAGATTGGGCGTAGTAAAACTGATGTTGTAAAATTTCTTAAAATACCCTGAGGGATACGGAACAAGAATTTCAAATGGTCGGCCCAAGAAAATTTCGCCGGCGTTGAGCAGGAGCATTCAACGGGTTGTCCAGCAAGACACCAGCCGATCGTAGAACCAGATTAAGGCCTTTACGGACGCAGAATGCAGTTCAAGAACAATAAGACCGCATATAAGAGAAAAAGGCTTTAAAAACCGTAAACGTCTTCAAAGGCCACGCTTCCTTCCACACCAAGAAAAAGCTCGGTTAAACTTTGCTGAGAAGCACCAAACATGGAACGTAGAAAAGTGGAAAAAGGTTGTGTTCTCTGATGAGAAAACATTTAACCTGGATGGTCCAGATGGCTTCCAACGTTACTGGCACGATAAGGATATCCCACTGGAGACATTTTCTACACGACACAGTGCAGGAGGTTCCATCATGATCTGGGTTGCTTTCTCCTTCCATGGAACAATGGAGCTTCAGGTTATACAGGGGCGTCAAACAGCAGCTGGTTACATTGGCTTGTTGGAGAGAGCATCCTTATTGACTGAAGGCCCTCGCTTGTGTGGAAATGACTGGATCTTTCAGCAGGACAACGCTGTAATCCACAATGTCCGCCGTACAAAGGACTTTTTCATGGCGAATTACGTGATTCTTCTGGACCATTCAGCGTGTTCGCCTGAACTGAACACCATTAAAAATGTTTGGGGGTGGATGGCAAGGGAAGTCTATAGAAATGGACGTCAATTCCAAACAGTGCATGATCTTCGTGCAGTCATCTTCATCACTTGGAATAACATTCCAGCCAGCCTTCTGCAAACACTTATATCGACCATGCCAAAGCAAGTGTTTGAAGTTATTCGCAATGATGGCCGTGCAACTCACTACTGAGACCTCTTGTTGGGCATTTCCTACCCTGTTTAGGACTTCTTTTTGGTTCGGTCTTAAACCTTTGACCAGCTAGTATTTAGGTTAATTTCATAGTGTTCACGTTTTTTCCTATTAAATGCTAAAAAAGTTTGTTTTTTATTTTCCCTTTTCTTATTTTCATCTTTCGAAGCTCTATTCAAATAAGTGGTTGGGTCTAACAACGCAAAATGCATATTTTTTCTTCATGTTCATTGGCCTTAAGATTTTGGCCAGCAGTGTATATATATCAACCCTGTCAAAAAATCAACATAGAACTGAATAATACATATAATTAATTAATAGTACACAGTCATTTCATTTCAAAAATAGACATGGGAGATAAATAAAAAATGCAAAGACAACTCAACACATTGTAATAGTACAATGGTAACTCAGTACATTGTAACAATACATCGGTGCCACAGCGCATCATAACAATTACAAAGGTAACACAACACGTAGCATCAATTACAATGATAACCCAGCATATAATTACAATACAAAAATAATTCAGCATATTGTAACAATAAAAAGTAACTAGGCACACTGTAACAATACAAAGGTAACACAGCACATTTATCGAAACATTGTTCATTGTACGTCGTCTTTTGATAGATCATTATCATCTGGAACTTATAGTTACCTTAAAATAATGAACTATGAACGCAGGATATTTGTGTTTTTTAACGCAATAACCAAAATATTACTATTTCTATATTCATTTGGTGTATGATTTGTTTTGAATTTCGCGCAAAGCTCCTCGAGGGCTATCTGCGCTAGCCGTCCCTAATTTAGCAGTGTAAGACTAGAGGGAAGGTAGCTAGTCATTACCACCCACCGCCAACTGTTGGACTACTATTTTACCAGTAACGAATAGTGGGATGGACCGTAACATTATAACGCCCCCACGGCTGAAAGGGCGAGCATGTTTGGCGCGACCGGGAGTCGAACGCCTTAACACACTTGGCCATACCATGCCATTTGGTGTATAAAGGATAAATCAATCATTAATAGTAAGCCTATACTAACAATACCAAAGCATCGATGAGGATATAGTTTATGTATTAGTGGGACTTGGTATTTTAAAATATCACGAAGAAATATTTCCGTTGGACAAATACTTGCGATATTTTATTTAGTAAAAAAAGCAAAATGATAGAACAGTTTCGTTTATTTCTCCAGAAAAGAAAGTCTTTTTTTTTACTGTGTAGTAATAAGATAAGGTCGTGACACTACTTCAAGCGAGAAAAACATAACAAACTTACTGAGCCTTATGGTTAGCGTAAAAAACTTGGTGGCCCGGCATGGCCAAGCGTGTTAAGGCGTGCGACTCGTAATCTGAGAGTCGCGAGTTCGCATCCCCGTCGCGCCAAACATGCTCGCCCTTTCAGCCGTGGGGGAGTTATAATGTGACGGTCAATCCCACTATTCGTTGGTAAAATAGTAGCCCAAGAGCTAGCGGTGGGTGGTGATGACTAGCTGCCTTCCCTCTAGTCTTACACTGATAAATTAGGGACGGCTAGCACAGATAGCCCTCGAGTAGCTTTGTGCGAAATTCAAAAACAAACAAACAAGAAACTTGGTACCGAGAGTCTCGGAATCAAGTCTTGGTTTAACAAAACAGGCTTCACGTTCTCAGCTGTTGATGCGTTATAAGAGTGAGAGTCAATTCCGCCACTTGAAAAGACAGGTTCTTTCGATTGGTAGTGTTCCCCATGGTCAGTTACTCCTAGTCCGAAGTACATAATTATTATTATGTTTGTATTAAAAGCAAAGTTGTACCATGGACTAACTGTGATGTGCCCCCCTCTCTTCGACAGAGATAGTATCACAAATTTCAGCGTTTAAAATAAAGAACTTCAAACTTACCACGGAACTACCAGGGAAAAGGATCGTTCAGATAAGAAAATAGAAGTTAAACACAATTTATATTTGTTTTTAATAATACAAGAGTATGAACTAGATTCTGACCTAAAGATGCCTCATTACGCATTAGGTCGTACAGATTCACGATACTTGGGTTAGAATAATAGCAAAATGAAGGGTTTTTGGTTTTTTTCGAAAGAGACAACAAATCAAAGTGTTTCTTACAAGGTAAAGAACTGGAACAATTACCCAAAAGTATACATCTTACGATACTCCCGCAATACCTAAAATAGTTGTATTATTGCGATTAATTTCCATATAATAAACGATTAAATTTATTTATGCCACAAGAAAATTTATTACCCAAAAACATAACAAATCTATCCCTCCTCCCGATAGCTCGTCAGTGAGCTCATAATGCTAAAAATTGAGTTTCGATACTCGAGGCAGGCGGTGCACTGATAGCCCATTGTTTAAGATTTACAAAACTCGAACCATATTATACATTTTAATAAATATGAAATTATAAATATAGAGAAATATCAGTTATGTTACACTTCAAAGTGTTAGGGATAGAAGTTGTGCTACTTTAACCCTAAACGTTTCTTCATGCGTTCTGCAATATAGTAAGATTTAACTTTGTGGTAACAAAAACAATTAATACTTGGCACGTTCTGAAATAGTCTATCTGTTGAATTTCGTGCAAAGCTACACGAGGACTATCTGCGCAGACCGTCCCTCATTTAGCACTGAAAGACCAGAGGGAAGTCAGCTAGTCATCACCACTCACCGCCAATTCTTGGACAGCTATTCTTTTTTCCAACGAATAGTAAAGTTGGTAGTAACATTATAACGCCCCCAGGACTAAAAGGACAAGGGCGGCCACGTTTGGTGGAATGGGGATTCGAACCTGCGAACCTCAAATTGTGAGTCGAAGGCCATGCCGGTTCTTCTGTGAGAGAACATGAGATGAAAGTTAGGACTATCTGGAATGCCGCAATTTGGTTTTCAAACTTATCTTCTTAATAAATTACTGAATGCCAACTGTATCTATTACATTCAGTCTTTCAGAACAACCAAAGAAGAACGTTTTACTTCCACAACAACATTCAAGGTAGCTTCTCGTGCATGTATTAGGCTAAGCACACACATCGAAATAGTCTAATGACGGACTTTATCAAATGTCGTTAGAGAAGGAAGTACATTTTGCCATTGTTTGAATTCCTTTAAAAATAATTTTAGTTTGTTTGTTTTTAATCAAGCACAAAGCTACAAAACGGGCTATCTGTGCCCCGCTCATCGCGGGTATTGAAACCGGGATTCTAGCGTTGTAAGTCCGCAGACATATCCCCGTGCCACCGGGGGGAGGGAAGCAATACTTTTGGTCGTATAAATAAATCCTAGTCTCTTAACCCTAATTAACAACACAATTAACGAATATATTGAACCAAAACAAAGACAAAACAACGTGCAGTGGTTTCTGAATTATTCATCTTAAGTTTATATTCCTTGTAACCTGTAACTTATCTCTTTGAAAATATCAATTTTGATGAAATGTTATTTACTGGACTAAAGTAGCTATTTTTTGGTGCTGCAATCCACTGATTGTTTCACTTATTCGTAACAGCAAATACGGACTGTGATCTCAGTAACGTCTTCTCAACTGTCAAAAAATCATAGGTAGAGTTTTAACACATTCAATGATATAATAAAATAGAAGTAAGATGAACGTTTCCATGGTTATTTTTATTGATTTTAATTAAGCGTTTGTTTAGTTTTCCTCTAACCACATCACTCGGTTCTCCACCAAAGCACCACCGGTCGGTCAACTTGTGAATTCCTGGAACCACTGGAAACTCGTAAGTCACGTGCCGTGCACGTGGGTCGTGAATTCCAGGCAGGTGAATTAACTTGCTACCTCATCCGTTTATGGTAAGAAGTGCCACCACTGGTGCGTGACGTCACCTTTCGTGTCGGAACACTTGTCAAAGTAAAAAAAAGAACACTTACCCTGACATGTTGTAGAGTGTTTTGTCATTCAAACATCTCTCTTGGCTCGATCGCTTGATCCGTTATATAATTTGTAACGAAAGTGCTGGTCGGAATCATCTATGTAATGTGATAATTGTAATCTATTAGTCGTCTTTGTAAATGCTAAACTTGTATTTTTCCAATGATTTCCGAGAGTTAGACAGATAATCATCAAGTTAATTACTGCACATTTGTTTTCGTCACTTGAAACATATTCTATCTTTTACGTGTTATCTTCACGCTTATTAATGCGTACTTTAATCGGAGTAAGAGATTTGTATGTGTTTTTCGTATAACAAAGCCACAAAGGGTTATCTGCTCAGCCCACCGAGGGGAATCGAACCCCTGATTTTAGCGTTGTAAAACAGATTTGTAATCAAACGAAAAGCTTTACGTAGGGGCCTAGGTGTAAATCTATAAAGTTGGCAAATCTTCTAGTGATAAATGGTTTGTTTGTTGTCTTTAAGCTCAGGGCAACACAATGAGCTATCTGGGCACTGCTCATCACGAGTATCGAAACCCGGATTCTAGCGTTTTAAGTTCGCAGACATGTGCCACTGGGGAGGTGTAAATGGGAAATAAGTCTCGAAGCCATATTAGGGTATCCTACACATATGATATAAATAATAACAAGAGCAATAACAATTGCCATCCCATCGACTTAATACTGCATGTCTTATAGCGCCCTCCAGTGGTAGAGTGGATTTTCTAGTAGAAGTTTACAGTTTTACTGAAGCAAATAATTTAGCAGTATAAAACTAGTAGGTGTCCGGTATGGCCAGGAGGTTAGGGCGCTCAGCTCCAAATCCGAGGGTTGCGGGTTCGAATCCCTGTCACAACAACATGCTCGTCCTTTCAGCTGTGGGGCGTTATAATGTGACATTCAATTCCACTATTCGTTAGTAAAAGAGTAACCCAAGAATTGGCGGTGGGTGGTGATGGCTAGCGCAGATAGTCCTCGTATATCTGTGCGAGAAATTAAAAACAAGTAAACAACGTGGGGGTCTAATCTCCAAACGTTTTCAATAGCTAGTGACGCTTCAGCTGGTTAATCCAAATGAATTCCACTAAGCAACGTGTGGATAAATTATTTGTCTTTGGAATACCTACACATACTAGTCCAGTATACTTGTTTGTTCTCTGTTACAGAACTCTTACACAAACGACTTGCTTGTGTTTTTGAGTCATGCACCGAATGATATCAATTCATACACGTGATTATCCTCCGCCTTTCAATAAAGAAGATAAACCAAAACACGTGCTACCAATTTCAAGAATGTTATAGGCATTCATTCAGTTAATGACATTATACTATTAATAAAAGGCAAAAGAACAAGCATTTCCCTCTGGACATCTAGATGTCTGAGTAAATGCCATGTCGACAAACCAGAAGAAAAAGTGATGCGAACATGACAATCGAAGAAATCCATCAATATCTATTCTTCAGGCAAAGATTGTTTATTTGTTTGTTTTTGAATTTCGCGCAAAGCTACTCGAGGGCTATCTGCGCTAGTCGTCCCTAGTCGTGAGACTAGAGGGAAGGCAGCTAGTCATCACCACCCATCGCCAACTCTTGGGCTACTCTTTTACCAATGAATAGTGGGATTGACCGTCACATTATAACGCTCCCATGGCTGAAAGGGCGAGCTTGTTTGGTGTGACAGGGATTCGAACCCGCAACCCTCGGATTACGAGTCGAACGCTTGAACGCACTTGGCCATGTCGAGCCGTTAGATGATGAAACATAAATGACTTGAGAAAGCTGTTTGTTCAATAATTAGACAATTTTTAAAGACGAGATAAGACAGGTTTATCTATGTTTGTGTGCAATGAAATGATACGATTAGTCTATTTATATGTTGACGTGTATGTTTGTGCATGATAAAAGAATTGTATTAATTTTCTGCGAAGTCGGACGTCGGCTTCTGATATCAAGCTAAGTAAACAAACCAAATGTACATAATTCAGTTACTTTGTAAACAGGTGACTTCACAGAAGGTAACAACCCAAGTACAAGCTTCGTTTTCCAGGGCTTATTGAAACTATAACATGGATCAAACGTGAAGCAAGACACATTGTCCAGATGCAGCTAACATTTCTTGGCGTTCTGCTCCCATCAGTGGCTCAGCAGTCAAGTCAATTTGAAGACATTTAATGCTAAGAACCGGGTTTTGATACCTGTGGTAGGCACAGAACAAGTAGCTCATTGTACAGCTTTTGTGCTAAACAAAAAAAGATAAAAAACGTACGGCGCAAAAACTTTATCCCTCGTAACTGATGTCACTACACATCTCACAGTAATGAAATACCACTCGTACCATCTACTGGTCACTACACATCTCACAGTAATTAAATACCACTCGTACTATCTACTGGTCACTACACATCTCACAGTAATTAAATACCACTCGTACTATCTACTGGTCACTACACATCTCACAGTAATTAAATACCACTCGTACTATCTACTGGTCACTACACATCTCACAGTAATTAAATACCACTCGTACTATCTACTGGTCACTACACATCTCACAGTAATTAAATACCACTCGTACTATCTACTGCGCACTCTTTCTTAAGCCTAAATAATCAATTGATTTCAGAACCAATCAATGAAACCGATTATAAGATTCATTTTCATTTTATTATCGTATTAGAAAGTTCTCTAACACGGACTATAACAAGTCGCCCGTGTATTGTTACACCTCGTACACCGAAACCAAGTTTAAATAACAATCGCCCATCTTTGTGTTTTCTTCGTATTTTCTTACACCACCAAACCGGAGTCTAAGAATTTCATGTTTTTAGTTTTTTGTTTTTGTCCTTTTGACAGAATGTTTGTATAAATACCTTCAATATTGAGATAGCCTGTTACACGTACTCAAAATCATTTCGTTTTCCGAATCTACAGTAATTAAACCTCATCTCACAAGATACGGTAGAAACTCCCACTGTTTTATACTTGTAAGTACGCAGCTCTGTGAAATGTTATTTTTTCCTAATTTCCTTTGAAATCCTAGAACTGTAAAATCAATCGATGGTCCTAAGATAAATCCTGGCTCCTTCTCTCTTCTATATAATAAGCCTGGTTGGTGCAACATATATAGCCAGCTCATTGTATGGTTTCACACTTAGAAAAATCTTATTGTAAGAGAAGTTATAATTGGTTACTTAAAAATAATTTACTTAGTAACTTGATTCTTTAATTTACAATAAAACTTGTAAGTTATTTATTCCCAGACTGAGCAAGAGAGAAAACAGAGAGTTAATTGGTTTCAATAGCAGTAAAACACAGAAACTGCTCCAAATCTAAGTTCAAAACGTTTTTTTCAATATAAATTTCGAACATTTTCTGTTTTACTTCAATTAAAACCTATTTAATTGACACTTGTCATCAAATATGAAAATACGAGTTAGAAACAGATACACAGACGTTCCCGAAATATAATTGGTAAATACCACAGTTAATTTGTTTAGTTCAACAAAGCCTCAACAGGGGGTATTAAACCTCAATTTCAGCGTCATAAGTCTGTTTGTTTTTGAATTTCGCGCAAAGCTACTCGAGGGTTATCTGTGCTAGCCGTCCTTAATTTGGTAGTGTAAGACCAGAGGGAAGGCAGCTAGTCATCACTACCCACCGCCAACTCTTTTACCAAAGAATAGTGGGATTGACCGTCATGTTATAACGCCCCCACGGCTGAAAGGGCGAGCATGTTTGGCGCGACAGGGATGCGAACCCGCGACCCTCAGATTACGAGTCGCACGCCTTAACATGCTTGGCCATGCCGGGCCACCCAGGTTTTTGAATAAATTTGGTATTAACTGGAATGTCATATTTTGTTATTAGTTTGTGCCAAATGTTGGTTATTTTTTTGCTGATGTCGAGAATATATGGTATGCAGCAGTATATGGTTTCGTGATTTTTTTGATTCGTGGGATGTATTTACTTTAGTTGGTTGATTTTGCTTTCTGTCTAGGTGTGTGTATAATGTTTTCTACGTTTTTTTGAGGAAACTTATTGATGTTGATGAAGTATTGTTTTATTTTGTCTAATTCATCGTTAATTTTATCTGGTGAACATAGTTTTATGGCTGTGTTTATTTGGTTTCTTAGTATGTTGAGTTTTTGTTTTGTTTCATGTGCTGAGTCCCAAGGAATGTATAGTCCAGTATGGGTGATTTTTCGGTGGATTTCTGTTTTAAATTGTGTATCGGTTCTTGTAATTTTGAGGTTAAGAAATGATATTTGATTGCTTTCTTCCTGTTCACACGTGAAGTTAATGTTAGGATGTATAGAGTTAATGTGATTGAAAAAATTAAGTGTGTGTTCTGTAGATATGAATCCCGCAATCGAGTCGTCTATATATCTGTACCAGTATAGTGGTGGATGTAATGCTGTGTTAATTGCTTGTGTTTCAACTTGTGTCATAAAAATATTGGCTAGAACTGGTGATACTGGATTGCCCATGCTTAGTCCATTTGTTTGTATATGGTTGTGGATATTGGACATGAAGTTTGTCATTATCGTGGTGAATTCTATGAGGGTTGCTGGGAATGTCTATTGATGGGTTAGGGTTTCGGATATAGAGTTCTAAGGCTATCTTGCAGGCTTCAGCGGTTGGGACTTCTGTGAAGAGGAATATAACATCGAAACTGGCCATTAAGGCTTTATGATTAAGTTGATTAAGATTAGACTTGAAATTAAAAGAGTCTTTGATGAATGAGCTGGCTGATGTTACATATTTGGAGAATGCCCATGCTATGTATTTACCAAGATTATAATTAAACGATTCATATGTGGACATTATTGGTCGTAGTGGACAATCTGGTTTATGAGGTTTGGAGATGCCGTATATTTGTGGTGTGCGTGAGTCGGTTTTACGTATGTAGGAATAAAGTGTTTGTGAAATTGTGTTGGTTTTTTTCATTTTTAGTAGTATTTTGTTTAGTTGCGTTTCATGTGTCTTTGTTGGATTTGTGTGTGTTGGTTTAAACTTGTTTTGTCTGATAGGATATTCTTCTCTTTTTAGATGTATTCATTCGTGTTCATATACGGCTGCATACCATATATTCCCGACATCAGCAGAAAAATAACCAACATTTGGCAAAAACTAGTAACAAAATATAACATTCCAGTTAATACCAAATTTATTCAAAAACTAGGCACAAAACTAAGGTCTATACTATGTAAAAACTACACTGATAAACACCATACCAATATTATTTACAAAATACAATGTGATAACTGCCACGACTTCTATATTGGAGAAACAAGTAGAAAAATGGAAACCAGATTCAAAGAACATAAAAAGTCACCTTTACACCTTTACGAACACTGCAAATCAAATAAACACAACATGACCATAGAAAACACTCAAATACTAAATAAAGAAACATAAGCAAACGCAAAATTAAAAAAGCCTTACTTATACAACAACTTAAGCCCAAAATAAACCAATACAAAGGAACACCTTTATACCTATATTAATAAACATCATCAAACATTTAAGCACGCCCTCTACATTCCTACACTCATTTACACAAATCCCTTCAAACATGTGGTCAGCTATCGGTCAGTTACCTCTTTCTTTCTTTGTGAACCTGACGATGACCGAAGAAGGTCAAAACGTTGTTCGCTCCTCTACATAAAAATTTTCTCAACCCAAACCAGCCGTTTTTACATATATATATTTTTTCCCTACGAGTGGGTTTTCTCGTCATCACTGGTAGCAGTCATTTTATGTCCTCTCTACATTGTACCACCTTATGAAGAGAAGTTACACTTATAAAACATATTAGTGTTTTTATGTTATCTCCTTATGAAGCATATCGGTCATTTCATGTCCTCTTCACACTGGAACACCTAATGAAGAGAAGTTGAAGTTATAAAACATATCAGACATTTTATGTCCTCTCCACACTGGACCACCTGACCAAGGGAAGTTTTACTTAAAAACATATAAACCATTTTATGTCCTCTCCTTAAAAAACATATCAGTTATTTTATGTCCTCTAAACACTGGATCACCTGATGAAAGGAAGTTCTACTTATAAAACATATCAGTCATTTAATGTTCTCTCCGCTCTAGACCACGTGATGAATGGAAGTTGTACTTTTCAAATCATACCGAACTTGTTATATTCCTTAAACGGGACCTCCTGATGAAGGGAGGTTGTAGTTATAAAACATTTCAGTTACTTTATATCCTTTCCACACTCAACCACTTGATGAAGAGAAGTTGTACTAAGAAAACATATCAGTCATTTTATATCCTCCACTTGCGAAACAACACATCAACCATTTTATGTCCTCTCCACACTGGACCAACTCATGAAGAGAAGTTGAACTTATAAAACATATCAGACATTTTATGTCCTCTCCACACTGTACATCCTGATGAAGTTATACTTTAAAAACATAGCAGTCATTTTACGTCTTCTCTTTATAAAACATATCAGACATTTTATGTCCTCTCCACATTGTACATCCTGATGAAGTTATACTTTCAAAACATAGCAGTCATTTTACGTCCTTTCCACACTGAACCACCTGATGATGGGAGGTTTTACTTATAAAATATATCAGTCATTTTATGTCCTCTTCACACTGCACCAATTGATGAAGGGAAGTTCTACTTAAAGACATATTAACCATTTCATGTTCTCTCCTTAAAAACATAGTTATTTTATGTATTCTAAACACTGGATCATTTGATGAAAGGAAGTTGTACTTATTAAACATATTAGTCATTTTATGTACTGTCCACACTGGACCTCTTGATGAAGGGAAGTTGTATTTATAAAACATATCACTCATTTTATGTCCTTTCCACAATGGACCACCTGATGAAAAGAGGTTGTACATATAAAACATGTCAGTTATTTTATGTCCTCTACACACTGGTCCACCTGATGAATGGAAGTTGTACACATAAAATATATCAATCATTATATGGCCTCTCCTTATAAATCATATCTGTTATTTGATGTCCTCTTCACACTGGACCAACTGACGAAGGGAGGTTGTACTTATAAATCATATCTGTTATTTGATGTCCTCTTCATACTGGACCTCCTGATGAAGGGAAGTTGTATTTATAAAACATATCAGTTATTTAATGGCCTCTCCTTATAAAATATGTGAGTTATTTGATGTCCTCTTCATACTGGACCAACTGATGAAGGGAGGTTGTACTTATAAAACATATCTGTTATTTGAAAGCAGGCGAATCTCGATCAGATGTTGCCAGAGCTGTGAATGTCCACCCAAACACCATCACAAGGCTATTGAATCGTCACCCACAACATGGATCAACTCGTGACCGTCCACGATCTGACAGACCTCTTGTGATCACGCCCGCACAAGATCGCAACATCCGGTTACGTCACATTCGGGATAGGACAACCACTGCGACGTCTACTACCTCAACCATACCAGGGCTGCGTAGGATTTCCGATCAGACTGTACGCAACCGTCGACGAGATTCTTAGGCCCCATGTGCAACCCATCGTGGTGAACGTCAACGACGTTTTTCAACATGACAACGCCCGTCCTCACACAGCCCGACTCACCACTGTCTTCTTGAGACACCACAACATCAACGTTCTTCCCTGGCCCTCCAGATCACCAGATTTAAACCCCATCGAACATCTTTGGGACGAGTTGGACCGACGTCTGCGACGGCGACAACCTCAACCTGAGACTCTACCTCAGCTTGCAGCAGCTTTGCAGGCTGAGTGGACAGCCATTCCACAGGATGTGATTCGTCATCTCATCGCTTCCATGGGCAGGAGATGCCAAGCAGTTATTGATGCTCACGGGGGGGCATACTCGTCATTGACGTTAAACTTCACCTAGTGAGCGTGGACTTCGCCTTTGCAGACTTTGGATGTTCAGCAGTGAATGTGCAAAGTTTCACACATGTCATACAGAACTACCCGGAATAAACTTGTTAACAATTTGTCTCATATTTTGCCTTTTGCGTTTCTTTTTTTGAAGAGTATATTATAGTATGTTGATTATTGTTTTAAAGTCCTATAATAATGTGGACTATAGTTTTAAATTCCTATAATATTGTTGACTATAGTTTTAAAGTATTACAATAATGTTGACCAAAGTTTTAAAGTCCTATAATAATGTTAACTATAGTTTTGAAGTCCTACAATAATGGTGAATCTAGGTTTAAAGTCCTATAATATTGTGGACTACAGTTTTAAAGTCCTACAATAATGGTGAATCTAGGTTTAAAGTCCTATAATATTGTGGACTATAGTTTTAAAGTCCTACAATAATGGTGAATCTAGGTTTAAAGTCCTATAATATTGTGGACTATAGTTTTAAAGTCCTATAATAATGATGACTCTAGGTTTAAAGTCCTATAATAATGTTAACTAAGAATTTTAGTAAAATTTTATCAACTTCTGTGCACTGAAGATCGCCCGAACAAATATATTTTATTGTTGTTTATTATTTTAGGAACGTAAACGTATGGGCGCTTCATCTATCTGTGGTTACCTTTATATGATATCAAACTACGAGAGCTTTACCATGTTTCTCATTAATTTGTAGCTGCTTTCCCTGTTCTTTTCTGTTTGCTTGAGTTCGCAGTGAGAGAGATGAATTATAATAATAAGAAATAAATTAAAAAAAGGTATTTCCTGGGTCAAGGTACGAAACGTGATATATTTTTGTTTGTTTTACCGTAGAATAAAACAAATTATATCATATCCGTGGCTTTCGTGTCTTCACGTTTGTACGCTTGTTACCATGGTTACCTTTAGTGTTCATGAACCAACCAGCTGTAGCTGCAGTCTCGATGTGTCACTTATTACGTCAAAAATCAAAACTCTATCTAATGCTCTATGTAGAGATGCATTACCTGCCTGCCGGTGGAATCTTAACTCTTTACATCTCTTACGATTTTTATTTTTTTTCAATCTCTTTCTCGTTAATATGATAATCTCAACTCCCAGGCAATTAACATAGATCTTGGGTACAATTTACAAAACAGCCACCAGGTGGTGCTGAGCGTAAATATCCTCATATTAATTATTTTTCTCAGTTTTTTTTTTAATTGTGTTCTTGTTGTTCTTATAAAAGGCCAGAAAAATCTAGAATCTTAAAATATTTAAATAGAATTATTAGATCAATAACTTCAGCGTATTATTAGATGAGTTAATAAGAACCGTTTTACAAATTCACTTAACCGTCTTCGTGACGCGTATATAGGCCCGGCATGGTCAGGGAAGTTAAGGCGTTCGACTCGTAATCCGAAGGTCGCGAGTTCGAATCCCCCATCGCACCAAACATGCTCGCCCTTTCAGCCGTGGGGGCGTTATAATGGTACGATCAGTCCCACTATTCGTTGGTAAAAGAGTAGCCCAAGAGTTGGCAGTGGGTGGTGACGACTAGCCGCCTTCTATCTAGTTTTACACTGCTAAATTAGGGACAGCTAGGGTAGATAGCCCTCGTGTAGCTTTGCGCGAAGTTAAAAAAAAAACAAGAAGCGTATACAGTTAACTAACTCGTCATATCTGCTTCTGAGCTAGAAGCGTCTCTTCTTTTAACCGTGTCATGGCTGAACTCTTTCACACGGCGTTTAAAAAATAGCAGTCAGTAGTCGAACTACTGCGATAGTTTCATCAACTTATAAGAAACACAACAGTATTGTTTGTTTGTTCGATTTAGAATTTTGCGTAAAGCTACACGAGGGCTATCTGCGCTATCCGTCCTTAATTTAGCAGTGTAAGACCAGAGGGAAGGTAGCTAGTCATCATCACCCACCGCTAACTCTTGGGCTACTCTTTTACCAACAAATAGTGGGATTGACCGTCACATTATAACGCCATCACGGCTGAAAGGGCAAACATGTTTGGTGTGACAGGGATTCGAAACTGCGAACTTTGGATTACGAGCCGAACACATTAACCGCTTGGCCAAACCGGGCTAAAACCACCAATCAATGAAATCTGACGCACACACATTTATATAGATATATATAAGCCCCCTTCAGTGGCACAGGGGCATGCCTGCGGACGCACACCGCTAGAAACTGGGTTTCGATACCCGCGGTGAGCAAAGCACAAGCAGTCCATTATGCAGTTTTGTGCTTAACTTCAAACAAACTATATATATATATATATAATATGTACAAGAGTTGAATAATACTAGTGGCTCGTGTAGAATGAAATCAAAACAACGAAACTGCGGATCATAAGATCAGAACCTTGGAAATCCACTCTTCACCGTTATCTTTCAGCTCTGACTTCAGGGTCCCGGCATGACCATGTGGTTGGGGCGCTTGACTTCTTATCCAAGGGTTGTGGGTTCGAATTCCGGTCGCAACAAACGTTGTCGCCCTTTCAGCCGTAGTTGCGTTATAATGTAACGGTCAGTCCCACTATTCGTTGGTAAAAGAGAAACCCAAGAGTTGGCGGTGGGTGGTGCCTTACATCTAGCCTTACACAGCTAGCTTAGGGACGGCTCGCGCAGATAGCCCTCCTGTAGCTTTGAGCGAAAATTGAAAACGAATTACAAACGTTTTTTTGTTGTTTTTTTTGTCAAGTGAGATAATGGAGAAAACTTGAAGCTTTAGGACGTTCCAGTGTTGTTATACATGAGCATACACACAGTTGCTCCTTGACTTATGTTATCTACACACACATATACACATAATGTATTATGTATAGCCGATCTGCAACTTGTTGACCCTAGCGTTCTTTAATGGTTGGCGCATCGGATTGAAGATACGAGGGTGTCTGAGGTCTGAGACATGGTGCTGTAAAACACTTAGTACTTTAGACTTTTACACTCTAGGTGCATTGTAAGAGTGATAATGAATCTCTCTTTTCGGTCAACAGCACCCACTTGAAGTAGCGGGTGCTGTTGACTTATTGCCTATTCTCTATTAAATTAACGATGACCAAGTTTAAGCTATAGAGGTCTCCGACCTGGCCGTTTAACCCACTATGTGCATAAGGTGTCACTCAAGTGAACACACAAACCCTTAACGCATTCTTACACACATATATATATAGTTATAGACTATGGCTTCACTTTAGACATTTCCAAAATAAGGCATTATTGTTTAGTCCTTAGAAACATCTGAGGGTGATTTCTCAGGTTTAGTTACCAAATAAAGGCAGTTACGAGTGTTTATCAACATATAAAGCGTCCAATCAACAAATCCACAGACTCGTGGACTGCTATCTCCAGAGAGTGAATTCCTTATATCAGTTGGAGCAGAAAGAATGGTACCAGTACTTCACACCTTAGCTCAATCATTTTACATTTTCAAAGGTTTGGTCAGCTATATGTTGTCTCTTATATCTGGTTGCGTTCTAAGACTCGCCATCAGAATATTATTTCCTTGGTTTATTGTTATTGTTTATTGTCTTAACTATAATTTCCATATTTTTCATACTTATAACAGTGACCTTTTCCTGTGACTCTCTGAAAACAGGTTTTATTCCCTGAAGACTTAACGTATTCTGTTATTGGTCACACTGAAACACCCGTGCTTTATCTAATGAGAAACATGTTAACAGGCTTTGTTTATTTGCTGACATTCAAAGTTCTTTTGGGTTTCTGCAGATATTCAACTCTACAGATAAATGTAACAAAGAAATTTCTATCTTTCCACTTGGGCCCAGCATGGCTAGGTGGTTATTGCGCTCGACTCGTAATCTGAGTTTCGAACCCTTGTTACACCAAACACGCTCGCTCTTCCAGCCGTGAGAGCGTTATATTTTGCGATCAATTTCACTTTTCGTTGATAAAGAATAGCTCAAGAGTTGACAATGGGTGGTGATGACTAACTGCATTCCCTCTTGTCTTGTCCCCCGCTGTAAGTCTCTGGATTTACAACGCTAAAATCAGGGGTTCTATTTCCCTTGGTAGACTCAGCAGATAGCCCGATGTGGGTTTGCTACAAGAAAACACACACGCTACTGTAGACAGACCTCGCTTAGCTTTGCGCAAAATTCAAACCAATTATCATCTTTACTTGATACCAATTCATTTTGTTTTAATCTCGTAACCTTATATTTATTTTTGTGAAATCTAAAAAAAACAACTGTTGCTTATTATGACGCTGCTTACCGTAATTAGGCTATGGCACACATTTTCTGCAAGTACATAAAAGACTTTGCGAAAAGCGCAGTGCACAACATTAACGTCACATGCGCAAAGGGTAAAATAAATACGTATTATATTTCACGAATTTGAAACTTCAATGCATAAACAAGGAACAGAGTGGTTAGCAGTACGCATGCGCCACTGCTGTAATATATCTAAGCCTAAATATAATTCCAGTATATAGATGTATTTTTAATAGAGCGGTTAGTACTATGCATACGTTATTGCTGTAATATACCCAAGTCTAGAAATAATTCCAATATATATTTCTTTTGCGTTTGCTGAAAACAAAGGCAAACAGATTCGTATGCATTTAAAATGCGAAATAGTAAAACTTGAAAGCCATTGAAAGGTGTGGAACTTTTATTACCTTAATCTGGTTCAATCACAGAATATATCAACCCTGATGTAACCAGCTGCTGACGGAAGTTACGGACAGGAAGTTAAAAGATTGTGCATTGTGTTATTCTAAACAGGTTAACTTTGCGAACCGTGAGAAAGGCCGTGATCTTAGTATAACTGTGAAAAGGAACAGAAGAGGTGAGCGCAACTGAACTGTTTGATGCGTGTGAGAACATGCTTGGTAAAGTACCTTGGTGGGTTTTCTGTATACACAAACAAGTTTACTGCACCCGGAGAGACACACTAGCATTATGTTCGCTCCGGTTGTTTTTTGTTTTTTTATCCCAATAACGGTTCGTTTCCTGAAACCAGAAATTTCTTCTCCATTCTTAGTGAATTAGTTAAAATCTTATATATAAGAAAGTTAATACTGATAATTTGCGGGTTTAATTTCTTGCTTTGTTTGTGGGGCCCCGGCATGGCCAGGTGGGTTAAGGCGTTCGACTCGTAATCTGAGGGTCGGGGGGTTCGAATCCCGGTCGCACCAAACATGCTCGCCCTTTCAGCCATGGGGACATTATAATGTGTGGTCAATCCCAATATTCGTTGGTAAAAGAGTAGCCCAAGAGTTAGCGGTGGGTGATGATGACTACCTGCCTTCCCGCTAGTCTTACACTGCTATATTAGGGACGGCTAGCGCAGATAGCCCTTGTGCAGCTTTGCGCAAAATTCCAAACAAACAAAATTCTTTGTTAAGCGCAAAGCTACACATGAACGTTCTGTTTTGTGTCCACAATCGGTATCGAAACCTGGTTTCTGGCGTTATAAGCCTTCAGACCTAGCTATTATAAGGCAGGTAATTTATGAATTACCCAATTTTTCTGTTCTTCTATTTTCTGTTATTCTTCACTTTTTATGTAGTTTAGTATTCGTAGCTAGTTGGAAAAAATATCACTTCATTACATCATAAATCATCTTATAGAGCTACGGTATCCAACAGGGTCACCACTCGCCACATGTGGCGAAACGGCTATTGACCTGTGAAAAAATGGTGCTTTCCTTTCACCATCTATTTTTAAATACTATTAATTCTATCGACAAATAATTGAAAACATCACTGTGTATTTTTCTAGTCCTCTACATCTATATTTCTATAACAACAAAAGTGTTTTATTTTTTTGTCATGTGACGAAAGTGTTACATATTCCCCATAGTTTTGGCGATTATGAAAAAAACTGTTGGACAATGATATCAGACAGTTCTTATCAAACTTATTTGAAATGGCTCAGTACTTATGTCTTTGTTTGTTAGTTGTTAAGGGCAAAGTTGTACAATGAGGTATTTGTGCTGCACCAATCACTGGTATCGAAACACAGTTGTCATCGTCATAAGCCCAGAGATTTACCACTGACTCACTGGAGGGGGGTACTTATTTGATACGTTCATTGTTCGTTTGATGTTCAGCGCAAATCTACACAATGATTTACTTGTGATGTGATCAGCACAAGTATTTAAATCCGTTTTTAAGACATAATTTCAGGTATTTACTGAAGGCAATACTTTTTTCATAGATCCATTGTTTGTTTCACATTAAGTGCAAAACTACGCAACAGGCTAATCGTTCTGTGATGGCCACGAGTTTCGAAACTCAGTTTTAAAGATAAATATACTCACAGACTTACTTCTGAGTCACTGTGCATGTGTGTGGGGCGCGCACTTGTTTGATAGATCCATTGTTATTTGTTGTTTAGCGCAATCATATCGAAATTCGGTTTTCAGCATCTTAATCCCCAGAGATTTAATGGTGAGCTACAAGGGGGAGCTACATACTTGATAGATCCATTATTTCCACTTGAATGGAGTGCGAAGATCCGCTATTACGACAGTAAACTAAACACACTAACGTATCATAAATAAAATACTAGTAGCAGACTTGAAAGTCAATTGGTATTGTAATCAGTTTTACGTTCAAATGTAAAGAAGATTACACTCGTTAAGGAATTTCAGAAGACGAAAATAGTATATCAAAACTTTGCACGGAAGAAAAGTTTAATAAATGATGTGAGGGGTCTTCAGTTATTGAAAAATAACTTATAAATTAATTAAGTTAATTCTGTAAAGCGTATTAACAAGAAGCACGTGATGTTACAAATCAATACTGAGGAAAATTAAAACTTATCATGATTGGAATGCACTTAATCATCAGTTGGGTACCCTAGCTAATACCGGCATTTTCGGCCGTAATCCCAAAATATCTCATGAGGTTCGCCTCAGCTTATGAGGTGTAGGTTATACGTTTGTGCAATAGTTATTTCTGAATTCAAAAGCAAGCTATAAAAGCTGGATTTATGAATAGAAGATAAGGAGCTGTTGAAATTTTCGTTATTTTAAAGTTAATATTTTTACCTCCCTAGAAGATAACCCTCCCACCCAGTGGTTCAGCAATAGAACTAAGGGCTTATAACGCGTTAAAAGTCGAGTTCTGGTACTCGTTATGGGCAAAATGCAAATAAACCATTGTATAGTTTTGTTTTTAATAAGAAAACAAACAAATCAGCAACAAACAAACACACAAACATTGTATGCACCTGCCATTTGTCTGGATAATGTTCATGGCTTTCTCTGCATTTTCAGTTTGTATTCATATTCATCACAAAGCTTTTGAGAACACTTGCCGCCATCACAAATTTTGAACTACTGACTAGAGCGAAATCAATTAGTTGATCAAAAGCACCCAATATCCATCATCCGTACTAATGGATTGAATGTAACTACTATAACGCAATCATGGCTTTAACATCTGGAAAGTGTGTTGTAGTATTCCCACGAATTTGAGTCCGGCTGCTCGCCATTTCCAGAATTTAGAACTCTACCACACAGCGAACTCGCACCCCCTACCCCCGACCTCTTGCATATTAAAAGCCTAATGCAATGGGCTGGTTGATGATTGTAAACTCTAGAAGATGCGACCTAATCAGACAATATAAAAATGGAAAGATACAACAATAGGTATTTTAGTGACATTCGTAAAACCCTTTAAAGTTTTGTACGCTATTGTATGCACCATGTATTAACTACACTGCAGATATGCGGAATAGGTTTTATTTGTTTGTTTGTTTGTTTTTAATTTCGCGCAAATTTAGCTACACGAGAGCTATCTGCGCTAAGACGTTTTGAATATAAATTCTGATATAAATATACAACACAGTAAATTAGCCAAAAAAATACCGTACCTTACATACTTCCATTTCTGCCACTAGAGGGCACTAGGATTAAAACGTTCACCTAAAAGCAACAGGAATAAGTCTGTAGCGGCAACAAAAAGTAAAATCGCCATTTTTATTTGTCATAATTTAGGGTTAGAAATATACTTTCAAATATATTTGGTTACATTTTTCTATCGTTCTATCGAACTATTTAAATTATTTTTAAACAATTAATCAACTTCCGAAATCATAAAATTTAATCGCGTTGTATTCGTGTTTAATTTCGTGATAACGAAACTATTCTGGGAAGTTTCAGAATATAAAGACATACAAGGCAGCTTTATTTCCGTTAAACTTCGGAACTCTTCCATGAATGCTGTTCTTTTGCTTATCAGTTTGTGAGGTATATTTACGCAGTTTGCTTTAGTTTCGATCAGCTGGTCCATAACAAGAGCTGTTACGAAATACACCACGGTCCAGCTCTGATATTTTAACATGATATTCTAACCAGTATCAACAGCGTACCCTACCCGGAGATCTTCTTCCATTCATAAAATGTGCAGGCGACATCATGGCCCCTACTCTCAACACCAGTTGTGTGGTATGCACGGAATGTCAACTATGTTAATATTTGAAACTATCGACCAATAGAAGCTTTTCAACTAGCGCGAGCGAGGCCCAGAAGGCGGGGCTCTCAGCTCAACACTGTCCTCGCTTCGCGTCTGAACGGAGGAAGTGCATTACCCTGCGGCCGTTGATGCGTAACCTTACAGACGATTTTAGCCGTTGAGTGAAACAGTTGGTATAGGCTTCAGGAACTCGGCGAATTTCTTTAAATCGACTTTTATGCTTATTAAAGAGTGAGCCATAAGATTATAAACTATGTTCTCTCAGCGTGGGCAGTTGCTTTTTGCTACCACCTCACAAATTGGTGTTGTGTTTGGTGATTTCATTTAGTGAAGGAAGAGGTTAAAGTTACACATAACAATGAGTCACTTGAGTTGAAGAGGCTTGCACTTGAAATATTACAGCTACTACACTTCGTGACCTCACAATGGTGTTGTGTTCCACACTGTGGAAAACGAAGCCTCGTGAAAAAGACAACACAACACGCTACCACTGATTTCACTGAGGAACCTCTGATGTCTTCCCTAAGAAAGGTAAGATTATTGCCGTCTGAAATTATTTCGCAGATTAAGAATATAACATATTTACCTATGACTACCTTTCCATTAAAAACTCGTTTGTAGCACGTGCTATAGGCCCACGTATCGTTACGGATATTTTTCTATTATTGTGTAATATCGAACGAATGCCGCATGATGTTATTAAATTACAAACTGCCTATTAAAAAAAATAAATGAATGTGCGTTCAGTATACAGTGAATTACTTGATGAATTGTGTATCATTGAAACGTAAATAATAATAATAATAAGGGGTCATTAATTTTTTAATTATTTTGTTGTTTAGTTAGAAAAACGCACGTTACAAGATACGTATTTTTTTATTCTATTATCACCTCAGACTACGACAAATTGGGACAGGATTGGGACAAATGTTTCTGAAAATAATATTTAGAAATTTACTCCGGATCTGTTCTGTACAGTCCAAGACTGTTGATCATTTCACTGTAAGTAACTCGACAATTAAACGTACTTAGGATAACAATAGTATTTTTTTATACTTTCTGTATCCTGATAGGATAGCTAAGAATTTAAACAATGGAACCGGCCCACCTGTTACTGGTATCGCACAATACCAGCCAACATTTTCTTTTAGTTTATTTTACATTAGTATCGAAGTGTCTTTCCATAGTACCCACTGTATCTTTATACCTTTTAAAAATAACACCGCAAATGTGTTTACAAATATCTTATTTAACAGGCTTGTTGAAACGGACAACCTATTTGATGAATTGGTGATACACGGTTATGGTTTATTTTTGATAATAAAACAAATCCATTAGATAAACTGGAGAAAAGGCAGGTAATCATGAGCACCCATTATGAACTGCAGTGTTATTTTAACTAATTAAACAGTACGATTTAATCACACTGTTATAATGTACCCACAACCCCAAATTTGAGGAACGCAACGTTTTATTATTGTTAGTTTTTACTTTTATTTTTGCGGAAACGGGACGTGCACCATTTACTCTCGAACCCACTCTCCAGCAAGCTAATCCCCATGTGCGCTCGCTCCCACGTGATTTACGAAGATTGATCAAAATTCCTTTAATCTCTATCAGACAGATACGTACACCCTACAACTGCCCGCTACTTGTAAATTACGCTTTTCAAACATTTGTTTTTAACGTTAATAAAATTGTTAAAATATTTAAGACATGCACCGTATATTGTCACGTACGTGTAAACATTATACAAATGGAAGCTAATGCTGGTTTCATACAAGCTCGAATGTATTTAATTACTTGTAGAGTATATAAATTAATAAGAGCCTTGGAAATAAATGTAGCATTGTCGTTGTCTTTATTAGTAAAAGTCGTCGAAGTTATGACTTCTATAGCAGATGAAATGTAGAATTATGTCTTTACTGGGTTTCCCTGTAAATGCAATCTTCATTTGAAGATATTTGTATATATTTGTGTTTTCAGTAAAATATATAGTACGACTCGTAATAACTTAACCTTCTGTTATTGTTGTGAGTGGCTTTTTTAAAAATCCCTTTCAATGTGATATTTCATTTTTTTTTTTAATTGACTATGAAATGTGTTTGTTTCTTAAGCACAAAACTACACGATGGGCTATCTGTGCTATGCCCAACACGGATATTTCGGGAAAACTCAATGTTTTCTCATTATGTTTCACTTATTAAATAGTATTACAGGAAATTAATATTGGGTTTTATAATTAAAACACGATATTTGCATTTCTTTACATATATTTTTTTTTTTTCTATTCCCTACTGTAGACAGCGCGAAACCTAAACTTACGCTATAGGGTGTAAACGTTCTATTTGAGTTTGGCGGGCTGACTCACATACTGTGAATCACTCGCACTCTCACCAGAGGTCGCACCTTTCATAAATCAGGTTAGGACCTCTAACGAGAACAATGTGAGTCACGCTATTAGCTTTTTCCTTTTCTTGCTTTAATAAAAATTATTAAAATTCCAAACGAATGAATTTTACGTGTAGGCTGATTATAAAAAGAGGAAACACTACTAATCTAAAGGCCAAATATATTCAGTTACTTGTAGAAAATTCTAGAAACTGTTAATATTGCAAGACAAGCATAAGGAGTGGTATGATCATGCGTACATTTCCTATGTCGTTGGGTCATGGGCTCATGAGTAAGGAATTGAACGCTGACTTTTATTATCATTACAGTCGATTTTTCCAACAGTGACCTAACCTGTGTGAATACGTTCCTCGGAACATTCATCATTTTTATACGAGTATTAAATACAGGAAGTGAATAATTTAAGTTCTCATTCTGTCAAGTTGTGTAGGGGCCAAATACGCGTCAGAATTTGATGACGAATGGCCTTGCGAGGCTCGTGCGCTTGATTCCAGCGGACGGTGGAAAGTTGAGGAAATTGTAGTTTGTGACTTCTAAAACAATAACCACAGAAAACTGGTGTTCTCGAAGACTTCCACTTTTGATTGGACAGTTTTTAAGTTTAGATGATTCAATGCGTAAACTAGCTTGAAAGCAAACAAAACTAAGACAATAGACGCACAGCGATGACGACTCCCAACATATGCACGTTCCTCTGTCTAGCTATGTTTGTTTGTTTGTTTTGAATTTCGCGCAAAGCTACACGAGGGTTATCTGCGCTAACCGCCCCTAATTTAATATTGTAAGACTAGAGCGAAGGCACTTAGTCATCACCATCCACCGCCAACTCTAGGGCTACTCTTTCCCCAACGAATAGTGGGATTGATCGAAACTTTATAACGCCCCCACGGCTGAAAGGGCGAGCATGTTTAGTGTGACGGGAATTCGAACCCGCGACCTCAGATTACGAGTCGAGCACTTGAACCACCTGGCCATACCGGGCCGTCTAGTTATGTGACAGTACATTTTAAAAAAAAAATCGTATGTAACCAGCAGGGGAACGTATGGATGAGTTGTTTTATATATTCCATAATTTTGCGTGGATTTCAGAAATAAACACTGGGAATGCAACCATCCATAAGATGGCGGGAACTCGCGCTAATCTGCTAATCTTATGTTCAACTACTTAAGTGTGACTTTTATACAATGTATAAAACGTATTAAGAGATTAATCAAATAAAAAATATGTAAAAATTAAAATACAATATTAACGAAAAGTTCAGATTTTAGAGATTGATCAAACTTATGCACATAACTTTTGTTTTGTCACGTTAGACACGGAAAGTAACGTAAGAAAGCCATCAGCATAGCACTAAACAAACATTACAATGTACTGTTATGACAACGTTACGAATCTGGTGAGAAAATAATGATTAGAAAATATACAAGCCAACCATCAGTTTTCGTTGTAATTTATCTCCATGGGAAAAATGACCAAGAAAAAGATTTCTTTCTACGCGCCCCCTATAAATAAGCTAGTAGCGTGGATGTTCAATTTACATGTAGAGTCTGTAGGATGAAGTAAACGATGTTGGTTATTGTAACTGAACTTAAGTAACCAGTATAAGCTATGGAAATTAACAGCATGATTTCAAGAGGAACTAAAGCTTTTCATGCAAGGGGGGAGGATCAGCTGAGATTAACAGCGGCATTCAGGAAGTTAGAGTCGTACTGGTGTTAAAAATAGTGACCTTAATTGTAAAGACCCTATTCCATTGAGCAACAAATTTCAGCCCTTGACTTGTGTAGACAATCAACTATTGAAGTTAGGGTAGTACTAGGGTTAAAAGTAGTGACCTTAATTGTAAAGACCCTATTCCATTGAGCAACAGAATTCAGCCCTTGACTTCTGTAGACAATCAACTATTGAAGGGAAGCAAAAGCAACAAAGAGGGATCTGGATAATGAACGTAAAGAGGTTATAGTTGTTGGTGATTCCTTGACACGACACGTGGATAGAATAGTCTGTGGGGTTAAATAGGGTGAAAAAGAGATAGATTATGCTACCCTGGGGCACAGGTGGAAATCATAACTGACAGAGTAACAGATATAATGAAGAGAACTGGCGACGATGCAGTTTCTGTTGTGCAAGTTAGGGCTAACGTTATAGGGAAAAATTAAGTCGGGGGAACTTAAGAGGTTGATAACGATATTCAAAGACAAAGAATGAATTAATTGTGGAAATTTTGAGTAGGTCACTAGGGTTAAATGACAGACTGAAATTAATATACAAAGATGAGCAGGTTAGCTGGTTGAACTTGTAGGATCAGTTCAATGGGAGGAGGGAACGTTTTGTAATGGATGGTTTACACTTAAGAAGGCAGGAGTTTGTGTTTGCAAGGAGTCTTAACTCAGATGTAAAGAAAGTTTTAAACTAGGTCTAGATAGTAGTGAGGGTAAAAATAAGTTAAGTGAAACAAAATTGAGATGTAGAGAAATATGTAACGTAGGAGATCAGTATAAAAGTAATTATATGGAAAGGTTTAATTGTTACTATTGTAATGCTAGAAGTATTAAAAATAAAATGGATGACCTTGGAGCATTGACAGGAATGGGAAATTTTGATATAATGTGGATAACTGAAACATGGTTAAATGTAGATTATTTTGATGGCAGAAAGTTCTTTTGAGGTACATGGTTATAGTGCGAGTTACAAACTGTTGAATATTAAAATATTAAGGGTAACAGTGAGGAGATTGAATCCATTTGGATTTCTGTTAGTGGATATCAAGAGAAAAAACCTTCAGTCGGGATTTGTTACAGACCACCAGATGAAACTTTATGGTGAGATTAGGATTTCAGTTTTTAATGAAATCCTAATTATGGGTGATTTTAATTTCAAACATATTGAGTTTGGAAATGCTAGAGTCAAACCATGAGGGAGAAAGTTTTTGGAAATGGTTAAAGATGGGTTTCTTAACAAATTAGTCAAGAATCCTACTATAAATAATGCTATTTTAGATTTATTGTTAACTTCTGTGGTAAATAGGTGTAAACTGAGGAACATCTTGTACAAGTGATCATTACTTTATTAAGTTTGATGTCTTACGGAATATAAGCATTGGGAATAATGACATTTTGATTACAAATTTCAAAAAAAGCACATTTTGAAGGAATGCAATAAGAATTATCCATTGTAAATTGGGCACAGCTGAGTTAATTGGAGACACTGAGTAAATGTGGAAACTTTTTAAAATTTTTTCCCCTAATATTCAAATCAAGTATATTACTTACAAAAAGAATATGGTAGGTGCAAGTTAAAACAACAGGTTTGCTCACAAAGGGTAAAAGGAAAAACGTATCACAAACTTAAGTAATCTAAATTGATTTATATTATAGAAGATTAATAACATTGGTCAAACAGGAAATTTGGACATATGGAAAAAAATTGGCTGGAAATGTATAAAAATTAACAATAAGGTTTTTTTGAAGTACATTAGTTGTAAACAAAATGTTTGGATGGTGTAGGACCCTTGAGGGTCAACAAAGGAAAGATCATAACTGATGAGTATGAAGTGACTGGATTATTAAATTCTGTTTTTTTCTTTAGTTTGTACTGAGGAAGACTTAAGCAGTATTCCTCATCTTGAACAATTGATAGATGAAGACAAAGTTGAACAAGATAACTGCATAAATTCCGAGCTTGTTAAAATAAAATTCGAAAGATTAAAGAATGATAAGGCTCCTGGATCAAGTAATATTTCCCTATTGATTTTAAAGGAGGTTAAGGATTGGATATGCGAGCCGCTTTTTTTTTTGTAAACCCTTGAATAGTGAATCAGTACCAATGGATTGGAAATTAGCTCATGTCACTCTTATCTTCAAGGGAGGTAATGAAAGTTGTCCCAGCAAGTACAAACCTATTAGTGTTACATAAGTTGGGGAAAAGTTTTGGAAAGTCTGATAAAAGATACTTTATAAAAAAAGTAACTTAACAAAGTTTAGAATTTTATTGTATAATCAACATGGTTCCACTAGGGGAAGAATCTTGCCTTACAAACCTTTTCACATTCTTTAAAAGTGTTAATGCATGTTTAAATGAGGTTTAAGATGTGGATTTGGTGCATCTGGATTTTCCAGAAGCATTTGACAAGGTGTCATTTAAAAGGCTTGTAAAAGAAGTGTCTCTGTACGTGTGGGGGATAAGTTGGAAAGAAAAGTGGCTTGATGGAAGAAAACGGAGGATTGTTATAAGTGGCTGGCTTGATGGAAGAAAATGGAGGATTGTTATAAGTGGCATTCAGTCAAACTGGATTAATGTTACAAGTGGGGTACCTCAGGGCTCAGTCGTAGAAACATTACTTTTTTTATTTACATTAATGACAGATGCAGATGTGGTCAATAAATTACTTAGATTTGCTGATGACATCAAGGTCTTGGGTGTTGCTGGCTGTGAAGAGGATGATACTGATTTACAAAAAAATTTAGATCATTTATTGAGTTGGGTAAATAAATGACAGATGGTGTTTTGATTATGATAAATGCAAGATATTACATGTGGGTTGTCATAATTTGGGTGGGAATAACCTAAAGAGTGTCATGAAAGAAACGAATCTTGGTGTAATGGTTGGTCAGTCTCTTCAGCTATCCACGCAGCATGTTGTTGCTAGTGGTAGGGCAAATAGGATCTACAGAACTTTTAAACATAAGCCTAAAGGAGATATAATTTCATTGTAGAGGTCATTGTTTAGGCCAGGTTTGGAGTATTGTGTCCAGTCAATTGGACTCCTTACCTTAAGAAAAGACATTTGAATTGTTGGTAAGAGTTCAGAGTCGAGTTGCTGGTCAGGTACCTGGGATGGAAGGGTTGTCGTATGAGGAGACGTTAAGATCCTTAAAAGTGTTCGATGGAATCTGATTGAAGTGTTTAATATTGTAAAAGGAATTGTTAACGTTGGTAAATCAACATTTTTTTATACTTAACAGCAAGGATTATAGATCTAGAGGAGCCACAAATACAGATTTGGGCAAGTTAGAAATCATCTTCAACTAAAGCAATTTTATTTTTCAAATAGGGAGGTTGTCCTATGGAACGAGCTGTCTTCAGATGTTGTGGAGGCGTTACATTTCAGTTAGTTTAAAAGAAAGCTTGATATAGATATGAATAATAAGGGCTGACTTTAAAATTGTTTAATAGTTTGGCTTGCAGGATGGGAAGAGCTGAGATGGACCAACAGGTATCTTGTTGTTCCTACACACTTTGTGTTAAATGTGCTCTTGCCTACAAATTTCTCTCGGAAATAACTAATACTTCACTACCTGTAAGTCTAGATTAAATTCGCTACTGCAGTTATATATAACCAAAGTGCAACCCGTCAAAGTGACGGGGCAACTACTACCCCCCCCTCACATAGTATACCCTAATCTCCCATTTCTTGTTGCTATTCTATGTATTGGAAGTATAAAATGAAATGTATAGACAGCAAAATTGTAAAAAAAATATTATTGATTTCTTAGTTTAGAGTCTCGGTTGATTAAAGAGGTTTATTCTTTTTTTTTAATTAAAGATATTGGCGATATAACAGAAAATAGCTTAATTTAGAAACGGTTTAAGTTTAAAAGTCAATCGATATTTTTTATTATTTCATGTTTGTTTTGTTCTTTGTCTGTTTTTGAATTTCGCACAAAGCTACTCGAGGGCTATCTGTGCTAGCCGTCCCTAATTTAGCAGTGTAAGACTAGAGGGAAGGCAGCTAGTCATCACCACCCACCGCCAACTCTTGGGCTACTCTTTTACCAACGAATAGTGGGATTGACCGTCACATTATAACGCTCCCACGGCTGAAAGGGCGAGCATGTTTGGCGCGATGAGGATGCGAACCCGTGACCCTCAGATTACGAGTCGCACGCCTTAACACGCTTGGCCATGCCGCGCCATTATTTCATGATAAAGTGTATCCACTGGCCTCAGGCTTGGTGATCCCACACTAATTATTTCATGATAAAGTGTATCCACTGGCCTCAGGCTTGGTGATCCCACACTACTTATTTCATGATAAAGTGTATCCACTGGCCTCAGGCTTGGTGATCCCACACTACTTATTTCATGATAAAGTGTATCCACTGGCCTCAGGCTTGGTGATCCCACACTACTTATTTCATGATAAAGTGTATCCACTGGCCTCAGGCTTGGTGATCCCACACTACGTTTTTATTTTAAGCTTATTCTACAAACATTCACTACACTTTTTACGACGCACCCCCTCTAGCGGCCACCTCGCACTCATGCCACTAAAATCATAATGAGTAGGTAGTGATCAAATCATTCGAGCTGGATAAATACACTTTGGCTCTTCCTATTTCGAGAAATCAAGGGTGAAGTGACGTGACACACTCTATCTTTTATACAGTGTGTTCGCAAAGTCACTGTGCAGTTTTGTAATCATATTTTATTCAGTCTATTTCAAACCAGCAACTGATAGCGGTGTTTAGAAACAAAGTAAGAAGGATCCAGGCCTGTATTGATGCCAACGGGGGTCACTTTCAACATTGTTTATAATTGTCATTCATACTTACCTCCTGTATTCTATATTGAAACATGTCTGTTTAATAAATATATAAGTGCACAGTGATTTTCCGAACACCTTGTATATGTTAGACGTGTGTCCATGGGTATCCGCAAGATGGGGCGTAAGGGTATTTACTTCCCCTAAATTTATTCAGATAATTTATCCAAAAGATGTATTTAAAATAATACTATTTAAATGCAACTGACGAAATTTTGCGTACATAAACAATCCATAATCAGCCAGAACATCATATCTGAACTTCAAGGCAATAATGACCCACGATCTGCCATGGTTACCATTCCACTCATCAAATAAACGCTGCAACCTTCTTTTCTTACCAATGTATTTGCTGATGTCCATTGTCATCATCGTCTGGTTCTTTTCCGCATGCTATTGGGATTCCTAACACAGAATAGCGTTCACAAGCATCTGATTTTCAAAATTTTCTGAAGGAGTTCCCCACGTTCCCTGTAATAAATTTTACAAACGTCTGTACGTATGTCACGAAACAACTACAATCAATATATTAGGAAATATCTAGCTTGTTAGGGTTCCATTCCCGCAAGGACGGTAAGACTTGGTATAACCTGTGGTTAGGACGCTCCACTTGCAACCCGTAAGCCGCGGGTTTGAATCCCGTCGCCGAACATACTTTTATTTTCAGCCATATAGGCATTATAATGTGAATGTCACTACCACTATTCGCTGTTTAAAAAAACAGAAAAAGTAGTCCAAGAGTTTGTAGTGGGTGATGCCTTCCCTCTAGTCTTACACTGCTAGCACAGATAACACTAGAAGGTTTTCGCGAAACTCATATGCAAATAGATAAATCAAGGACAACAGAAGTGCGCAGTTAGTAAACATTAGCCGCAATAGTCAATAATAAAATAAAAATGTATTTCTAAAACATATTACGGACGGTGTAACAAAATAATGTTTTTATATTCCTCTAATTAACAAGATATTTGAGAGAGAGAGAGAGAGAAAAAAAAAGATAAAATAAGACTGCGAAATTTCGGTATAGAGTATTTTATCAAGCAAGAGAAGAGAAGGGAACGACAACCACTGTTCTTGGAAGGGGAGCAGTATCTAGACTTGAAGCTTCTGAAAGAGTTAGGATTATAGTTTCTCTGTTCGTGACGTACGTACGTTTATGGGATTTTTTATACCACTTGTTTCTCAAATATCGCATTTTTCCAGATATTAATTCGGCCTAGATGAATGATTCTTAGTTTAGATAGGGATGTTGTAATGTTATTAACAAGTAGTTTCTAAGCATTTGTAATCCTGATTCATAAAAAAACACATTCTTGGGACCATGTAAACACATTATTTGTGACAACAAATTTTAAGCGTTGTCTTAGGCGGAGATTTCTACTTTTTAATACCAGTCTCTTTTTTTATTTGACTTTAATATAACTCGAAGTGGATTTTGTTTGTACTTCTTAGATTAGCACTTTTATACCATACGATAACAACTCAACTTCAAAACTAAGAACAGGAGACTAAGATAGGATGATGTTTGACAAACAAGTGCATTTTTACAAAACGAAACGTTTTGAATTAAAAAACAACAACCATTAATACGCAAAATGTGAGACTAAATCATAAAGAATGAAAATTTATGTATTCTGCCCACCCACCCCCAGTGGCACAGTGCAAACGTATAACACTTGAAACCGGGTTTTGATACCCGTGACGGGCAGAGCAGAGACAGCCCATTGTGTAGCTTTGTACTTAATTTCAAACAAACAATAATTTATTTGTCTCTCTGCGTATGTGTGTGTTTTCATATAGCAAAGCCACATCGGATTATCTGCTGAGTCCACCGAGGGGAATCGAACCCCTGATTTTAGCGTTGTAATTTTTTTTTCACGCATCGTAATGTTTATATGAAAAAAAAAGGACTTAAGAAATGTGCATTATAGAAAGGAAGCAGTTTTCAAATTACCATTTAAGAGAATTTCAAAGAAAGTTTGTTTGTTTTTTGCAGTTTAAAGAAGTAAACAATAATTTTATATCAGCAAGTAGCTGTACCAGAGCCAGAAAAACAAGTTAAATCTTTATTTATGTTACTACACATATATATGTATTCCAGGCGCCTGTATATTCGTTTCTCTAGTCGTGATATACAAGCTGCTGGATACAAATTTGTTTAAAAGACGACTGAGCGACAATACTATGGTGTTAGAAAGGAGGGCACAGAATCACATAACACTTTGTTTGGCTTAGTAAAACGTCGCCAGTACAAAGTCCATTGGCACTTGTAAAACACCGATATATATATAATTTACGAAGGTTAATGAACAAGTTTGTTTACGACTAATAGAATATTAATACTTAACTTGCAGGAGTCAGACTTTGATTTGCAAACTAATACAGAATGGAGATGGTTAAAACCTGTCGAGACTTTTATTGGTCTACATAAGTTCGCGTGCAAACGGACAAACTCTGTATTGTTTGCTTGTTTGTTTTTTAATTTTGCGCAAAGCTACACGAGGGTCATCTGCGCTAGCCGTCCCTAATTTAGCAGTGTAAGATTAGAGGGAAGGCAGCTAGTCATCGCCACCCACCGCCAACTCTTGGGCTACTCCATTACCAACAAATAGTGGGATTGACCGTCACATTATAACGCACCCACGGCTGAAAGGGCGAGCATGTTTGGCACGACGAGGATTCGAACTCGCGACTCTCAGATGACGAGTCGAACGCCTTAACCACCTGGCCATGCTGGGCAGGTATTGTTTGCTATCAAGATATCACACTCGCTGTAGAAGGAAATGACATTAATGGTTTTCTCGTAGTCACGGTAACAAAACTGTTGGGCGTGTTTTGTATATTTTGTATTGACATTTGGTAAATGCAAGCATTGTTTCGGCTTGTATTAAGGTTGGACTTATTCATAATTACGTTGAACAGAATATTTGTTTATTTTGGTTTGGAAGTTTAAAAAACAAACGTCCAATAATATAACTATAGCATGTCGAACATTCTCAGAACAGCCAAAGTTTTATGTCAAATTAGTGAGTTTTAACAGGAAAATATTTAATGTTATGCGGTAGTTTAAACTAAAAGCGACACTTTTAAGTCCTTCACTCCTCCGGTTCCCTTTTGTAAGTTTTACTTATTGTAAATCTTTGCTACTCCTTATGGTGTTCTTTCGTCAAGGCTTCTGCTTCCCATGGGACCGATTTCCTGGAACCGTGCCTTCTATTTTCATCTTTCCCAGTTCCTTGTGAAATATGCCCAGAACGTATCTCATATTTCTGTTCTTGACTGTACAACGAGGAGACGCGACACTCATAAATTCCTCACAAACTAAACCGTTGTTCGCTAAGCTAGCGTATAGAAGCGTATGATGTTTATATGATAGTATTTTTATTTTGGTAGAAAACACGACGTTGGTCTGTTTTCTTTGGGCATACTAATTTACTCTGTTTATAAGTTGTTGCTTGTCAATTTACTATTGCCCATATAAACTGCAGAGCAGCTTGTAACATGTCCCAAACCCTCCAGGATTCAACATATTTCAGTGTCCAACTCTTCCCCGTGTCCATATGTCGTCCCCCTCATCAATTCTACCATTTCCTGACGGTAGAATAATTCTTCAGTGTGTATATAATATTCTTACTGCAATCGCATCCAGACCCAAAACACATTACTTTAATTACATAGATTGCTCACACACACACACACATTATTTATTTATTTTTTACCTGTACGTAAATCTTTTTTTCTATTTGCATACACGCGATAACCGTTGGCACGGTTCTGATATTGAAAAACTTCTGTGTTATTGAAAACAACTATTTATACCGCGCTGTATACGTTCCTGTAGGAAAACTCATTCACAAATGGATGTAGACATTCAGACATTCACAAACGAGGTTTTAAAAGCCATTACTTCGAACTATGCAAATACATAACCAGCTTATGTATAGGTCGTCGTGAACCATACCGATGAGGTTCTCTCTCTCTCTCTCCACTTCATGAATAACAAGACGCAGGAGGGACAATGGAACGTGGTTGTATGAAAAGGTTTTAAACACTACGTGAATCTAATACCATCTTTTACACATATCTGCTTAGTTACAAAATGTGTAAATGCCTTAGGAAGTGAGGTTTTCGTCCCAAATGAGAGGGTGTGGAGCTTGTTCGCCCGTTATTACTAGCTTCCGGATGTCAGCTAAGAGATGCACGCACGTATCATGGCTTCTCAAATGACAAGGACATTGACTCCATGTAGTGTGCGTTGCTCTACGTACACGGGAAAATGTGGAGAAGTGATACGCCTATGTTATATAGGCACTGGCCTGCTGGTCGCCGAGCAGACGTTAAAAAAATATTCAAAAAGGAATATACGAGGGATAAAAAAAAAAAAAAGGTCCAGGGCATCCTTTTCGGTTGGAGAGGGTCATTGTCTTGTGCCGTCTTGGTGGTCCAGGATGAAAAGAGAGAGTTTTTGTGACCACTAGCCACAAGTAGGTCGCCCTCACGTGAGAATTAATGCAGTGGCGATATGTGTAGCGTGTTATTTTAGTTGACTGCGGAACACTTTCTGTTCGTGGGTTGGAGAAGTTACAAGTTCCACTCTGTTCATGTGGTACATGGCCCGTTACGAGGCCGTAATGACATAGGACCCAAATCCAACGCATACATGTATGGAGTTAATATACAATGGGGTATCATGTTCACGTAAAAAAACAAAGGAAACATCCTAGTGCGCGTACACTTGTTTTAATGTACTGTTTACTACGTATAACAATATGTAATGTACTGTTTACTACGTATAACAATATGTAGTAAATTTAGAAACGTGATTTTTTTTTTTCAAATCTATGTGCGTGTTTCACCATTTATCACTTGGCAGGTTAGGTCTGTAGGCCTTCACTATACAAATTAAAAAAAGCTGAAGTATGTTGGCTCTCGCGCGAGGGAGGCCCAAACTACAAGTCTGGGGTCATGTGAACCTGATATATGTGATTTCAGTCTCAAGCAGTGAAGCGTGGGTGGGGTAGAGGTTATGGTTTCTACCAGCTGTTCTGTTCAGTGGTTTGTCAATAGTGCAATGAACTGTTATATATATATATATATATATATATATATATATAACTGGAAAGCTTTCTTTACAGGTTATGGCTTCTACCAGCTGTTCTGTTCAGTGGTTTGTCAACAGTGTAATGAACTGTTACATATGTAACTGGAAGGCTTTCTTTACAGGTTATGGCTTCTACCAGCTGTTCTGTTCAGTGGTTTTCAACAGTGTAATGAACTGTTACATATGTAACTGGAAGGCTTTCTTTACAGGTTATGGCTTCTACCAGCTGTTCTGTTGAGTGGTTTTTCAACAGTGTAATGAACTGTTACATATGTAACTGGAAGGCTTTCTTTACAGGTTATGGCTTCTACCAGCTGTTCTGTTCAGTGGTTTGTCAACAGTGTAATGAACTGTTACATATGTAACTGGAAGGCTTTCTTTACAGGTTATGGCTTCTACCAGCTGTTCTGTTCAGTGGTTTCTCAATAGTGCAATGAACTGTTACATATGTAACTGGAAGGCTTTCTTTACAGGTTATGGCTTCTACCAGCTGTTCTGTTGAGTGGTTTTTCAACAGTGTAATGAACTGTTACATATGTAACTGGAAGGCTTTCTTTACAGGTTATGGCTTCTACCAGCTGTTCTGTTGAGTGGTTTTTCAACAGTGTAATGAACTGTTACATATGTAACTGGAAGGCTTTCTTTACAGGTTATGGCTTCTACCAGCTGTTCTGTTCAGTGGTTTGTAAACAGTGTAATGAACTGTTACATATGTAACTGGAAGGCTTTCTTTACAGGTTATGGCTTCTACCAGCTGTTCTGTTCAGTGGTTTCTCAATAGTGCAATGAACTGTTACATATGTAACTGGAAGGCTTTCTTTACAGGTTATGGCTTCTACCAGCTGTTCTGTTGAGTGGTTTTTCAACAGTGTAATGAACTGTTACATATGTAACTGGAAGGCTTTCTTTACAGGTTATGGCTTCTACCAGCTGTTCTGTTCAGTGGTTTGTCAACAGTGTAATGAACTGTTACATATGTAACTGGAAGGCTTTCTTTACAGGTTATAGCTTCTACCAGCTGTTCTGTTCAGTGGTTTCTCAATAGTGCAATGAACTGTTACATATGTAACTTTCTTTACCACGTATTAGCAGTTAATTTTTACTTTTGTGTGCCAAAGTTTTTTTGCTTCAATGTTAAATTCAAATTTCCAACATCCATTTCATGAAACACGCATAATGTTTACGAATGTTGAGGTTTTCGCTGGCGTTATGCGAGTCTAACTTTGTGTAAGTTCAGTGTTCATTTATTAAATCTTGAAATGTCTTGCGGTACGAACAGTTCATCTTGATAATCTTATAGATTTCCGCTTGGCGACCCATAACCTCGTCTGGCGAAGTTGTACACAGTAACTCAGCTGTGGTTAGTTCTGTGTATAGGTCTACAAAAAAACAGATGCGACACGTTTCTTCTACATTTTAATGGTTTAAAACTCGTGAACAATCTCGGTTTGTAAAAACAAGCTACATAAAGTGCTACCTGCGCTCCGTCCCCCACGGGTATCGAAACCCGGTTTCTAGCGGTGTGACTCCGTAGACATGTCGCTGTGTCACTAGAGGGCAGCTATAAAAAATATTGAGAAAGTTATAACTCAGTCTGTTGACATAGATAATAACAGTATTTCGTGTTTCTTGTTTGTTTTTTTATTTCAGATTTTTGAGCTAAACTTACATAGGGCTATCTGTACGCGTCGACCATATTCTCTAACAGAGTAGAGAAAAGGCAGCTAGCCATCAGCACCCACCGTCTACTCTTGAAAAATTACTCTAATGGAATAGTGGGATTCGACTGTCACCTTTATAGCGCACTTAAGGGCTCAAAATGCGGATCGCGATATTCCGACAATGGGAGATCTTCGAATGCACAGTTCGTCATGTTAACCCTAAGGCCATGCTCGGCCCATTATTTTATTGTAGAATATAAGTTTATTACTGCTTCACTAACTTTGTGTACGACGTAAAACTGCTGAAAGGTCCAATCTTTTGGGACTAGATAGATGATGGTTGGTTACTGTTACGTGTCAGATGTACACGTATTTCACCAAGTAAGTGTTAATAGTTAATATTCCACAGTAGTAATTTTATATTTTATATTGGCAAGATAATTATTTTGTGATATTAGACGTGGATATAATGGGGGGGGGGGGGAATATTCCTTTTGTGTGTGTGTGCGCGCATCTGAAACCGCGCGCCAAACTTTAATTGCTGCAACACTTGGTATTCGTATATAACATTATCATGGATGGATGATAGAGCGGAAACGTTTTGTTTAACGTTGCGGCAGGTTAGAGACTTCCCAAAACGCATAAACGATGCCGTTTCTTCATGAATACTTGTTGAAAACTAAGAGAAAAAAAATCCGAAGGTAATTACGAGCGAAAAAACGCACTTAACAACTTTCGATCTGGTTTCGCGGGTACCCTTTTCACGTCGGCGTCTGACCAATAAACAACAACAAACAATTACAATGGTAGCAATAAATCTGAATAGACAGATGGCTGCTTTCCTGCACAAAGGCGTTTCGATTTACTGCACAGAAGTCTTTTTTTTTTTTCACGTAATTAGTCCTAATAATTCCTGTTTACCGATTCATTTCAAAAATAAATGGAACATGAAAAAACCACTTTGTTTAGTGGTTTTAAACATCCATTATTCATCAACTTTGTTTAGTGGTTTTAAACATCCATTATTCATCAACTATGTTTAGTGGTTTTAAACATCCATTATTCATCAACTTTGTTCAGTGGTTTTAAACATCCATTATTCATCAACTTTGTTTAGTGGTTTTAAACATCCATTATTTCATCAACTTTGTTCAGTGGTTTTAAACATCCATTATTCATCAACTTTGTTTAGTGGTTTTAAACATCCATTATTCATCAACTTTGTTCAGTGGTTTTAAACATCCATTATTCATCAACTTTGTTTAGTGGTTTTAAACATCCATTATTTATCAACTTTGTTCAGTGGTTTTAAACATCCATTATTCATCAACTTTGTTTAGTGGTTTTAAACATCCATTATTCATCAACTTTGTTTAGTGGTTTTTGCTGGTGAAAGAAAACACTGGATTAGAAAAAAGTCTTGTATCAAAACTATTTTAAAAGTTCAAGTAATGACTGAAATAATTAAAAACATCTTTTTCTCCATATTCTATGCAACGTAAAGCTATAACATTGGAAAGTTCTCACCAGTTTTGTACCCAAAAATAACCAAATCTTCGAAACGTCCGTATTAACTTTCGAAACAAAAGTGCTAACGTGGCCAACCAGTGCCCAAACTCTCGTATGTTATCAAAAGTTATTTCAAACTAAAGGTGGCCAGTCAGTACCCACACGAATAAGTTTTATCCACAGTTACGTCAGAGTTTATTACCGTCCATGTAGTAGATATTATACGTGCGTATTATTTTTACTGCATTAATAGGATGATGAGAATTACGATTTTGATTTAACAGCAAAAATAAAAAATAAACAGGGGGAGCCACTGATGTAGTAAACAGCAAGACATAGAATAACGACAGTGTGTAAAGAACTTAAGGCTGTTATCGCTTACAGTAATTTAAGATTATTGGAAAACATTTCTGTACAGTCTAATTTTCCCAGAGTATGTAAATCTAAGTAAAGACAAAAATGTATGTAAAAAATTTACGCACAGTACATTAAAAGTTAAAACTTGCAAATAATAACAAATCGGTGGTAATATTATTCATATATTTGTTTGGTTAGCGGAAAAGCTACACAATACATTATCAGTGATCTCTTCATCATGAGAAATCAAATTCCGGATTTTAACGTTGTAAGCTCGAACATACTGCTTGGGGACCAGTAGAACTCGCTGTTGTTGTTTGTTTTCTTAATGCAAATTGGTTATCTGCACTCTCGTCCGCTGCGGAGTAATCGAACCCCTCGATTTTAGTGTTCCAAGTTCGTAACTTTATTGCACAGTCATTGGAGGACTAGTTATATGTATTGTATACCACATCTGAGGAGATATAAAGTTTTTTTGTTTTGTTTTTCCTTCTGCGATGTATTCTAAGTTCCTAAATGTGTAGGGGATGCATGGCTTGAGAAATGTATTTTAATATAACGTTAAAGTATAAATCAAACTAACAGAAAACGAACACTTACTTAAAGTACATTTCAAAAATAGAAATTAAAAATCTGCATAAGGAAAAGATTTAGAATTTTGGGAACTACTTGAAATATAATGAGTTAAACCTAATTTGAACCATATGCTTTTAGAACATCATCACCAAATTGTATTCACAATGAGTATATCACTATTCAAAACCTACAAAACGAACGCATTTTAACAACACAAGTTAAAAAAAAACTAAACACCACCACCACCAAAGACAGGGAAACAAAATCACGTGTCTAAAGGACACATTTCCCCTAATGTTAATGTGTGTACGTGTTTTCGTTTAGCACAGCTACATCGGGCTATAGGCTGTGTCCCAAGAGGGGAATCGAACCTCTGATTTTAGCATTGTGAATCCGTAGACTCAGTGATATTCCAGAGTAGAACACAAATTTTAGAAAGTTAAAAATTGGATAGTAATTCAGTCCATGTTTAGGACCTGGGAAGGCCCTGTTCATTTATACTGCTTGTTTGAATTTCGCGCAAAGCTACCCGAGGGCTATCTGCGCTAACCGTCCCTAATTTAGCAGTGATGGGCTAGCGTAAATACAATTAGTTAGTCAACACCACCCACCGCCAACTTTTTGGTTACTCTTTCACCATTCAACTACAATGCCCTTACAGCTAAAAGGGCAAGCATTTCGACGACTTGGGTTCGAACCACTGATCCGCAGTTGCAAGCCAATCATTCTAACTACCAGGCCACGCTAGACGTTTTCAATGATATAAACAAACTATTAGGAGCTTTACATAATGGGGCTATAAATGTGAGTTTTCCTTAACTTCCTGTGGCCGGCATGGCCAGATAGGTAAAGGCGTTCGACTCATCCTTTGAGGGTCGCGGGTTCGAATCCCCATCGCACCAAACATGCTCGCTCTTTCAGCCGTGGGGGCGTTATAATGCGACAGTCAATCCCACTCTTCGTTGGTAAAAGAGTAGCCCAACAGTTGGCGGTGGGTGGTGATGACTAGATGCCTTCCCTCTAGTGTTACACTGTAAAATTAGGGACGGCTAGCGCAGATATCCCTCGTGTAGCTTTGCGCGAAATTCAAAAACAAAACAAACCTGATGACTACGCATTAACGCCATATTGGGAATTTTAAGAGAGGGTACCACTTTTTTATTTGTGCCCCAGAAAAGAAAGACGACGAAAGTGACAAACAGCCTTGTTAAACCCAACCCCATCTTCGACTGTAAGTTACCGAAGAAGGAATGAGAACGCTAATACTGAACTAGGAAACCACCCAACCTTCCGAAAAACATTACAGCAACCCCATATTAAACGTGTATTTGTGTAAAAAATTAATGTATTTTTGTCTGTATGAAGGTTGGTCAACAGTCACAGCAACCCCTGTTTAAAACGTGTATTTGTGTGACAGTGAATATGTTTTTATCTGTGTGAGGCTTGGTTGACAGACTATTTTTTTTAGAGCAGTACATCCATGACGGTCCTCTACGTTTTCTAAGAGTTTTACAAGCGACCAAAAACCTTTGCGTCTGTAGTTTACTACTACTACATGCTCAGCACTCGTTGCGGTGTCAAATTTCGAGAGGCCCACACCGGTAGATTCTGAAACCTCGTCGGTCCGACAGATTCTCACGTTCTTCAGGACTCAATTCTGCCGAAAAGGTCCTGCCCGGAACTAACCTATCGGCCCTTTTAGATCAGCTCCCGGGTCGTGCTACGGCGGAAGTACTCTCCTCCCAAATTCGGGTTGGGCAAGGGCGCCAACGCCCTGTAGTGTAGACTAAGTGTAGCTTTTCCATTGAGAACAAATGATGCCACGTCCTTGAGACTCGAAATATTCAAAACCAAAGTGACTTCCAATAATAATAACTGAATATTTTTTTTTATTTTATATTTCAGTAGACCATTGTCCCTCTTCTGGAAACTCCATTTTCCTTAATGTTCAAAAAACACGAGCTAAAATTAATTTGAAAACTGGATTAACAAATTTTGTGCAGCCACTAGAGAGAGTGGCTTTCAACGCAACCACTTTTATTATTATTATTCTAATTTCTTGCATGGATGTCGCATACATAGTTATTAGTTTCAAAATGAATAACGTATGTTTTTAAGACATTACAATAATATTTAATTTATTTTTAACGAACGTTTTATGAAACTTCAGTTTATAATTAACAACGTTTTACTTTAACAATTAGCAATATATTTAATTCAATATTTTATTCTCATTTTAATAAATTGTGGTTAGAAAAAAAAATCCTTTAGTTACATGAATAACGAATTGGATAACCACGTGCTTCCTTCTCGCGACAAGTGCGATAAACTACTCGTATTTTCTTTCTGTTTAAGTTGAGTGAGAAGTCCTGTTTTTTTCCCCGTGAATGAAATTGTTTGTTTTGAGACGACAAATTAAAAATTAAAGAAAAAAAATTAGTGGTAGCTCGAGCGAGTAAAATGTAAACAATCATCTATCTCTCTTCGTAGCGATAGATTTTTCCGATAACCGCTCCCTAATAAGTACTTCTTTCAGGGCAAACTCGATAGTGACTCATGAAGACGATAGCAATAGATGAGGTTAAACTTCCAGTTGCCATGGCGCAAATAAAAAGGACAACTCTAATCTTTCAACCTTCACGTCATCCGGAAAATATTTGTACGGCAACAGCAAGAGAATCGAAGTGTTGGACTTCGCACGTGTATCTCACCAATGGATTAGTTCATGGATTATGATCAAAATTAGGAACAGCTAGCGCAGATAGTTCTCGACCTCGAGTTGTTTGGCGCGAAATCAGACAAATAATAAATATTTGTGTCCACAATACTTGAAACAAAGTTTTAGCGCCATCTAGGCTAATGTGAATTATGTTGATGCTCCATCTTGATTCTGTTTTCGACACAAAGTATTAAAAATATAGGTTAAGCGATGAAGTTAATCCTTATCTCGACTGTGATTGCACTTACATTGGAAATAGTAAGTCGGTTACAGAAGTGAGATATACGAAGTGTAGTAATGATAGCGACACACCAGTTTGCAGGAAACGTTTATAACTCATTCAGTATGTGCCCAAACAAGAACACATTAAAATATAATAACATTTGTTATATTATCGAATGCGTATTGAACACTTAAGACGTGTAACCGCATAGTCTTAGACCCATATTGTTGTTGTTTTTTAGGTTTTCCTTTTGAGATTAATATCTAAAGATATTATAGAAAAGGTTTAACTTTCGGTATGATCCCAGTGGTTCAGTGATAAGTCAGCAGGCTTACGAAGCTAAAAATAGGGTTTCAATACCTGTTGTGGGCATAACACAAATATCCCATAGTGTAATATTTTGCTTAAAAGCAAGCAAGTAATCAACTTTCGATGTTAAAGTTACGTAGTGTAATTATGATGCAAAACTAAATCGATAGATGGCACTACATACATTGCAATATGATTTGTTACTGGGAGTTGTTTCAAAACTAATGATAATGTAAAGCATTAACCTGTACATGATGACAGGTTTATTACTTTTCTCATAACAGATGTTTAAGTTTGGCGCAGTGAAACAATTTTGTTTTATTAATAATCTAACTGAACAACGGTAAGTTTACGAACTTATAACATAGAATACCAGGTTAGATTCGTCATGGAGAAGAGCAGGTAGCTGGTGTGGTATTGTTATAAAACAAACAAGATTGTTATTCGTTGTCAACTTTTTGTAAGTTGTATTTTTAATTTAGTTGATTTAATTTATTTTATTATTTATTTATTATTCGCCTACTTATTTTTGAAAAGGTAAATACACTGGATTATTAAGAAACAGATACAAGTCACTTGATGCAAGTGCACTTTAAAACAATTTTTTTAAAAAATTAATATAGTGTAGTCCATGAAAACGCTTGTGTTGTTATAAATAGTCAAATATCAAAGCTTTTCGTGAACGTGTTCGAACCTAAACGGATATACATACTTTACACATTATATTTCGAAAATTTGAGTAAATTTACACAAGGTTATCTGCGCCACCTGTCGTTAATTTAGAAGGAAGGCAACTGTTTAACAGTACTTGCTGCCATTCTTGTGTTTCCAATCGAACAGTAGGATTTGAATATCTTTTATAACACACTTACGCGACAAGAACTTTTTCAGTAACGGAGCGTGAACTATGAACCCTGGGATTCGCAGTACAGAACTTTAACTATTAGACTCCACATTCATTACAAAATATTAATTCAATTTTTCCTGTTGCAATAAACGCTCGATAGTGTACAGTTCTAAATAATTTAGTAAAATAATAAAGATCTTCGATGGGGAAAGGAGGCGTCAGTTAAGAACAGTTTGGTAGAAATCCAAAATTACGTGTAGTGTTGGACTTTAATAAAAAAAAATCAATACTCATCATTGCTGTCAATATTATTAAATACGCTATCATTACGAATTATTTTCAAGAATTGTATCGGCATAATTACGTTGCAAGATTAGTGTTTCTAACTTCTGTAGTTATATTATCTGTTTATAGGTGGCGCTTCATGCGAAGTTATTTGAATTGTGTAGTTTTTCTCTTGATATGCTATTAAAATAATTGTGATAGCTCTAGAGATATTTTGCCCAAAATACTTTACACCAGCACCTATTCAAACTCTTTTTATATATTTTTTCTGTTTAACTTTAGATGTTTTATATAAAAAAAATCTACATTTTAGTAGCCCGCTATTCTCACTAGAACATTTATTTATTTTTACACGGCTAATAGAAACCCTTGAATGTTATCTTTTAATAAAGATTATTAAATGTTTATTGTTTTTTATTTATTTTGCGACCAAAAAAAGTAGACTTGTCCTTAAAAAATGTTATTATTAGTCTATTTTATCCTGATACGTTTATTTCTTGGTTGCTTGTTCCTGTAAAAAGAACAGGTTTATGTTTAAAAAAACAACACGTTTTTTAATTAATAAATGCAATCATTACAACCATTACCATTATTACTAATTATAATTGGCAGCTTTTAGATTGTACCTGTATAATAGTTGCATTTTGGTTTTTATTCTCACGAAAATACTAACTGCCGTCTTAACGTGGATGCAAGGGTAAAAAGTTGTTCTAATGGTTTTCACTTCACGAAAACAGGTTTTTAGAAATCTTTCGGTACAAGTAATATAGAAGTTACATAAATTTGATTTTTCTCAAATGGCGGATATTTAATTTAAAATTTTTCTCTTTTTACAATTGGAATACACATTTCGTACTTTATTAAAGAACAAATATTCACGTGGATTTTTTTTTTCAACGTGAACGAATTATTACTAATCTTAAAGGCTAAGACAATCAAAGTGAATAACCCGATATACTCTCCGAAATAGTAAAATAAATCAGTTAAAGCTTTAATATCAACTACGAAGATATAGTATAATACATTTAATTAGGGTGTTAATATAATCTATTACAAATTAGCATAATAAATCAATTGAGGCTTTAATGTAATCTATTAAGAACTAGTGTAATGATTAATTAAGGTGTTAATATAATCTATTAAGAAATAACATAATGAACGAACAGCACGAGGTTAACTGTACAAGGTGATATCTAGACATGCTTTTATAGTCCGTTTCATTCAACCAATACTGATTTAGTTTTTCTTTGGCACTATTTCTTTTCGTGTAGTTTTACATACAGCATTTATGTGATAGTTATATCCTTCACAAACGAATATGCACCGTATCCTAGGATCTGTTTGAAAACTTTATGTACAAAGATCTGTCATTACGATGTAAGCTAGTATGTATATACGATAGCATTCTATGTAGGAAAGACCAGAAAGGCACCCAGAGAATAAAACCCCGGCCTTGCAACAGTTTTTAGTTTTCACAGTAACCAACTTAAAATATACAACATTTTCTAATGTATGTACCAATGTCAAAATACTCTTTCAAATTATTCACGGGTTTTTCAGTTTTTTCAAAATTTTCTGTTTGCTACCATTATAACGAAATTGGGTGATCTTGACCTCTGAGTTCCATTCACCAAAACTTAAACAATTGGCCATTTAGATGAGAGTGAAACAGTGGTAGGTTTACGAACTTATAGCGCTAAATTACAGGGTTTTATTCCCCTAGCCCAATGTGACTTTTTATCAAAAATAAGTCCTTGGGTTAAATTCAATCTTTTGTGCGAAGTTTGACAAAATTACAAACTTTTCGAGCTATGCAGTTGACATTTGTTTCAATCTTGACCTTTGACCTACGTTTACCGAAAGTTAATGAATTGATCCTTGAGGGGCAATCAACCTTTTGTGTCATATTTATTAAATTAAGATATAAACATTTCGAGTTAAACCCTTCACGTACAGAGAATTGTTTCTTTGAAAATCAAGTGCAAAGCTAAATCCATAGGCTATCTATGCTCTGCCCACCACGGGTATCGAAACCAGGTTTCTAAAGGTGCGAGTCCGCAGGCACACAGCAGTGCCATTGAGGGGCAACAGAGCAGCGGGTGGTGTAAAAGTTAATCTGAACTGTGGTACATATATCTTGTTCATTATATATTCCTGCATGATATTTGTATGGTTTATTTTAAAATGTATGTATTATGTATGCAAAGTTCTCATTAAAACCCATGAACTTGATCTCCGAGACGAAGTTACGTTAACACATTCATTGTGTTTAATGTGCACGTGACTCGCGAGCTTCTTGTAATACGTAGCGTTTGACGGTTCATAGAACCAGAACTAAGGTACAAAGTCAAAATTTGTAGTTTTACTGTTACATCAGTGAACTTCTACGCAATAATTGTTCGGGTAAAACAAATATAGGATGTCCATGTTAACACCAAGATTGAATAAGCTGCCTTTTACTATTGTGTTGTCGAGATCTTGAATGATAAAAAAGACAACAATAAATTTATACATTGTTATTCATAGACTATCTGAGGTTGCAGTACCCATGTATATCATTGTTATTCTTTGTCTACAACGCAGTAAATGTAGACGTTACTTATCAGGCAACATGGTTACAATGTATCATCCACCTAGGTTAGAGTATATTGAAATGTTTTTTTATGCATCTGTTCAGGCTACGGTACAATACTTGATACCACTGTATATCTCCAATTGACAATATGGTATATCCAGGATAACTTTCTTGCAGGAAATTAACAGTTATTCATATATCATTATTTGTGTATACTTTGTTCAAAATGGCTTCCATGTGGACCATGTCTTACATAAAGCTACAGAAAAAAAGAAAAAAAAAACTGCCCAGTTACATGACATTACAAACTACAGCATTTGTTCATGTTATGCATTTACTAAGTCCAGTACCATTCTGGAGTTCTGTTGACCAAAAATAACTGGAGACTCTCCAAACTTAACTGTTGGCTTGCTACTGTATGTTTGCAATAGTTGTTTTGAATGTCTTTCCTTGTTGCTGATTTTTGATAATAGGAGTATTTTTTTTTATTAAAACAAATATCAAACTGTATTTACATGGATGATTTGTGAAACATGTATAACTAAGATTATTCAAGCTCACTTAACAAATGAAATATTTTATAAAATTCAGCTACAAGATATGAAAATCTGTATTCAGTAATAATTCAGTCCTTTATTACTGAAAATCAGTATAGTTGTAGATATAATTATAAAGTCGTCAGTGAAAATTTTGTACCTTGAATTACATCAGGCAACATCAATAAATATTAATCTGTTTGGAATATCATACGTTTATATTTAAAGTTTGTAATACACTGATAGTTATTATTATATCAGAAGTCTGGGTGAAGAACACTGGAAATGAGAGAACTGCATTATGGGAAGCTACATTATTTATTCTCAGTGTAATATTAGCCTGTGCTATATGAACTTAAAGCTCCTGCATGTTCTACAGTGTATACATTCAGTATTATCTTGTGAGCCTGAGGCACTCCCATTTATCTCTGGGTCACCATATTATCAACTCTGATAGCTTTCCTTCCTTCCTACCACTTTCCTTATTGCTTCTTTTATACCTTCTCTCTCGCCCATGTATCTAAAAATAGATTTTCAAAACCAGTGAATTTCCACTAGTTGGTTAAAAAAAACAACTATAAAAATTAAAATAAAAACATCGTATGTAAATCCACAATGTTTCCAAATGTGATGATTATATTATTTCAATCACATGAAAATGCCTTAGGCCAATAGATAAGTCAACAAAGGGAACATTTATTATCAGTAATGTCATTAATTTGTGTTTATAGTACATCTAGGTTCATTAACGTTTTGATATATCAGCCAATAATGCAATGAAAGTTATTGGTACCTCATTAACTGGTATTTACTACATATGGAATGATATTTTGTGCTTATATGCAGCCTATAATAAATTTTTTAGTTACTGTTATATCAATAACTTTCTGTTGTGAGCTATCAAGAAACAGTTTCTTCTAGTGAAGCATGTTCCAGAACATTTCATAATTTCTTATTTAAGATCAGATCTGTTGAACAAGCTTACAGTACATTTCCAATTTTAAGTGTATCTATCATTTTTTGATACAGTATATCGAGGATAAATTATGTGTGTTAAATCTGCCATCTGGAAATTCTTACCGTTTAGAATATTCCTAAACCTGTCTTATGGCATCTATAAGATATTACTACATTAATTTGTACTGAACCTTTCCTCTTCTGCACAATATTTTAGTTTTTAGTATGTTAATTTATGTTAGTGTCTCTAGGATCTATTCTTTGTATCAAATCTAGCTTCTTTCATTTATAGTTTTTGTATATCATTTACTCTGTTACATTTATTTCTAGAATCCATTATCTGGGTTCAATGTGCCTTCTACACATTTTTAGATTTTAGCACGTTCTCATATTTAAGTTTACAGTATGTATAGGGCTCATTCTGTAAACTGAATTTGCCTTTTGTCCATTTACACTTTTTAATATAACACTTAATTTATGCTTTTGGTTTTTCTAGGATCCATTATTTATGTTAAATCTACCTCATGTACCTTTTTAGTTTCAAGTATGTTACAAAACTTGCATTTATAGTATCTCTAGGATATTAGTATATCGCTTCATGTTGAATTTCCCTTCTGTATATTTTAGTTTTTAGTTCATCACTTAATTTGGGTTAGAGTATTTTCATAATCTATCTTTTATGTTAAATCTGTCTTCTGTATACTTCTATTTTTAGCATCTTATTTTCTCTGTGTAGCAGCACCTCTTGGATACTCTGTGTGCATTGAATCTGTCTTCTGTACACTTCTAGTTTTTATGTCATTTATATTACAGTATCTCTAGAATCCATCCTTTACATTAAGTCTTCCTTTTGTACCTTTCATTTTTAGTAGGTCACTCGATTTTTTTATTTAGAACCATAATTTGGGTTGTATATCTCTTGTGTACATTCATAGTTTTAGACCATTGGTAAATTTGTGTTTTTAAATTATCTCTAGGACCCATTATTTGGGTTAAGCCTGTCTTCTGTGCATTTCTTGTTTCTATCATGTCCTTAAATGTGTGTTATGGTATTCCTAAAATATTAGCATTTCACTTTATGTTTGATCTCCCTTCTGTATATTTCTAGTTTTTATTAGGTCACTATGTGTGTTATGATATTCCTAAAATATTAGCATTTCACTTTGTGTTTGATCTCATGTTTTTAACTTTTGAATGTTTTTTGTATGTCATTTAATTGCTAAAATCCAGTTTTACTGCTAATTCTGCCTTCTATATATTTCTTGCGTTTTAATGTGTTGTTACATTTGTATTACAGTATTTTTAGGATCCATTCTTTGTGTTAACTATGCTTTCTGTACATGCCTAGTTTCTAGTATGCTACTTAATTTGTGCTACAATGTCTCTAGGGTCAATTTTGTGTTAAATCTCACTTCTATACATTTAGAGTTGTTGGAATACTACTTAATTAGTATTAGTGTATTTCTAGGATCCATTCTTCATGTCAGATTTGCCTTTTGTATATTTTTAGTTTTTAATGTACCACTTAATCTATGATACAATATCTCTAAAGTTAAATTATTTCTTTTGAATTAGTCTATATTAGACTTGTAGTTATTAGTGTACCATTGCTCTGAGCTGCAGCATATTTGTAACTCAAAACATTGTGTTGTGTCAACCTATAGAACACTTCCAGTCCTAGGTTTATTTCTGTTTGTTTTGTAACATTTCCAAGACTCATTGCTAAAGTTTTATGATAGTACAATATATTTTAATTATTAGATTAATACTAATTTTGTTACATTTATCTAGGTTCAATTTTTTGTTTTGAACTTTCAGTTGTTAGTATATCACTAATTTGATGTGTGTGTAGGTAGGACCATTTATTTAGACTAAACCAACCTACAATACACTTCTAATTATTAGCATATCACTAATTTTCTTTACATTAAGCATATGAGCAGTTCTTTTATGTTGTATCAATGCATGGTATGTTTCTAATTATGAATATATCATCTCATTGTGTCATGTTTTTAAAAACCTTGCAGCACATTTCCAGTTAAGAGTATATCACTAATTTTGTGGCTTCTTAAAATTAATTCTATGTTTTATTAGACTACAATATATTGAATGTTATTAATATAACCTGATATTGTATTTTTCTGTGTACTAGTATATTGTCAGACTGTTTACACACGCGCACACACACACACACACACACACACACACACACACACACACACTTATCTGTACACTTGTAGTATTTAGTATATCACAATTTTTTTTCTTTTGATTGGTTCTCTGTTGTACCAGCCCACATAACATTTTTTAGCTATTATGATTTCACATAGTGGATTCATTATATGTACTGTATATTTTTAGATGTTTTAATGTATCACTAGTTTCATATACAACAAACTTTTGATGGGTAATCAACCCACAGTAACTTCTAGCTAATAATGTATCACTAATGTTGTACAATATATCAGAGAATAATTCTCTATGCTTAGCAATCCCACACTGGATTCTAGTTGTGTGGTATACTATACCACCAAATATTGTGCTACATCTATGATTCATTATTTTTCTTTTATCAGCCAACAGGACTTTTCTATTTATTAATGTATAGTATAACCAGTCTGTGTTATAGTACATGTATTGTAAATTTGTGTTGGTATGAGTTATACAACACATTAACCTAAGATCAGTTTTTGTAATGAATAGTATATTTGTAATTTTGTATCATGTTATAGTTACTTGGGGCATGTTCATGTTGTAAGCTTACAGACCATTTCTGTTTATCAGTAATGTTTTTTTCTCTGTATATGATCAGCTTACAGTATATTTGTGGTTAGTATTATACCACTAATTTTGTACTTATAAAATACCAAGTATCAATGGTTAGTAATTCATAAAAACCTTGCTACATTTCTATATTTAGCATACCAAAAATATTTTTCTAGTGTATATCTATGATCAATTATTTGATTTGAAACAGCTTAAAGTATACTTTACAATCATTAGTATGTCACTAAGTTTGTATTACACTATATAAATAATTAGTTCTGTCTGTTAAATTATCTTGTAGCACATTTTTAGTTACTATTATATCACCATATCTACTTGTATAT
>NC_134833.1:17685588-17757522 GCF_004210375.1 Tachypleus tridentatus | reverse complement strand
AAGTCACCTGAAGTCAACCTTTCCAGTCCTGGTTCTGAGTTATTTGATGTTACGCCATTTTAGAATGTAAAGTAATAAAAGTTCTAAAAGACTTGCAGCAAAATTTTAATTATAACTCACCAGGATGACTAACGAATAGTTTGGACAGCAGCGTTAGTCACCTGAATTTGGCCTTTCCAGTTCTGGTTTCAAGTTATTTGATGTTATGGCCATTTTCTAATTTTGAATCGAACTAGATGGATTTTCACTATTAAAAGGGAATCACATTAAAAAAGAAATAATGTATAAATTAAAAAACTTAAATAGCATTAAAAAGATTAATGGCCTTTAAAAAAACTAAAAACATTACCAAGGTGGACAGTGTCACCGTCACCACTAACACTGTCTAACGTTATGGACAAACCTTGAGACAGAACATGTTTGAAATGGTGCCATCATTGAGAGTCATAATGATGGCAAGAAAGTAAAATGTGGCTTATTGTGACCTGAATGTTACACAGACAACACATAGGTGCATCAGTTCCAGATAAAAGAAAATGATGAGTTAAAAAACTGTGACCAATGCATAGTCTAGTTAGAACAACTTCCTCTTTCCTATCCTTACAGAAGCAAAACGGACAAAATCAAAGAGAGGATTTTATTTGGAAAAGCTTGTTTTCACGTTGCTCACTCCAAGTCAACTGCCAACTGACATGGAACTCAGCCTTGAATACAGGCCCACAGTCCATGTATGGAAAAGGCACAGCAGTGATAGTACCAGAGCAGATAGTTTTAGCTGAGGTGTTGGCGAGCTCATTCCCACAAATACCAACATGGCCCAGTATCCAGAAAAACTGGATATAAGAAATGGGCCAGTCAGTTTTAAATATCAGTGAGAACAGAGCGTGAACTAACATGAAGCGATTCCAGAGCCAGTACAGATCTAAACGAGTCAGTATAAATAGTGCAGTTTGAGTACTGCTTAGCTTCTATGTGATCCAGAGCAAGAGAAATGGCGTACAGTTCAGCAGTGAACACAGAAGCTGTAGAGAGGATTCTGTGCATGGCTACCAAACCACAACAAACCATGGCAGAGCCCACACAGTCACCTGATTTTGAACCATTTGTATAAATAGGAATAGAAGGATGGTTTGAAAGATGTTCAGCAAATAGCACACAATATTTCCAATCAGGAGTGTCTGCTTTTCTCAGATGACTTAAAGATAGGTCACATTTGGGGACTGTAAGAAGCCATGGTGGGATGAGCTGACCAGTAGATACAGCAATGTTTTCTAAGAACAGGCCCAATTCATCCAACTGCACCTGGATACAAAGGCCAAAAGGAGTAATGGCAGATCGTCTGTTCTGAGAAAAGTATGACCCGCCGAGGAAGGAAAACACAACTCCATTAAGGAACTAAGTTTTGTAGCATATAGTAAAGACAGTTTCAAGCAGTGGAGATGCAGAGGAGGTTCATGAGACTCTATGAAAAAGCTCTAAACTGGAGAAGTGTGGAAAGAGCCAGTGCAGAGCCAAAGTTCTTGATGATGAATAGGGTCCAGCATCTTTAAGGCCTGGTTAAAAACAGTCAGGAAAATAGCAAGAGAAGCAGGAGAAGGAAGGCACAGCATTTCATAGTGTATAGCGTTAGGTCCAACCAATGTACTGCCAAACTGATGAAGGGCCAGTTTGAGTTCCACCAGTGTAAAGGGACGATTATAGTCATAGAGACAATCAGCTCAAAAGAAAAGAGATAACTGCTCTGCCAGAGTCTTGAAGGTGGAGGAAGAAGCAGAAATGCTAGATACTTTGCAAAAGTTTTCACCTAAAGTATTGGTGATGCTCCTGGTATCGGCTTCTTCCTGGCCGAGAGCAAGATCGAGAGGGGGACAGAATTATGTTGCCAACTGACCTTTCAAATCTTGTCCCATATGACTTTGGAACTGGTGGTAGAAGATATGCTGGTTTTGCAAACTTAATCCAACATTCCTTCTGCTTTTGATGTCTTACCCACAGAGCATGTGCACAGGCCTGCCGCCGAAAGTGATGCAGTTTGAGAGTGTAAGATACCCATGAAAAAAGTATCCCAGACGTGTCTTTTGAGCCTTCTGTGCCATGCAGCAAGCAGGATTCCACCACAGATGAGGATATTGTGGAAAACGTGTCAAGGTTTTAGGAATACAGTAAGCAGTTGCTTGTATAATACAGTCAGTCACTGCTGCCACACAGTCATCTATTGATGGCTTACAGACAATGGCAGGCTCAAGTTATGAGAGAGCAGTGAAAGAGGGCCAGTTTGCATGATCCAGCTTCCACTGGAACACACAGGTCAATTGGCACTGACCATGGCCAGTCTCTCTCAAAATTACAGGAAAATGATCACTGCCTTGTGTATTATTGTCAACCCTCAATGAAAAATGGGAGAATAGTGAAGGGGAACAAATTGAAAGATCAATAGCAGTAAAGGAGTGACTAGGTGCATGAAAATAAGTAGAAGAACCAGTATTGAAAAGAGAAAGGTGGTGATCAGAGAGCATACACTCTACAGAGTGACCCCTCCTATCAATATCAGCACTTCCTCAGAGGGAATGATGTCCATTAAAGTTCCACAGGATTAAAAAGGCAGATGGCAGCTGTTCAATGAGAAAATCAAGGTCTGATTGATCACAGGACTCTCCATGTGACAGGTAGAGAGAACAAACAGTGATGGTACAACCTAAGGATAATGAGGATGCCTACGGCTTCCAACGGAATGTAGTGTGGGCACATGCTGATCAACCAACAGTACCACCCCTCCCATGCATTCATCCATCACACAGCCTGTCATTTCTATACAAAGACAACTGCCAAAATGAGTGTATCAGCAGGTTTCAGAAATGTTTCCTGTAAGGAAAGACATACAGGATGGTAGGAAGCAATCAGTGTTTTGATGTCATCCAGATTAAAACGAACACCTCAACAGTTCCATGGTATCAAGGTGGTCATTTTTATTTATGTGTAGGTGAGTAGGGTGGAGAACCCTTCTGTTTATGACACCTTTTTTCTTTACTGTCTTTATTTGAAAGAGGTTGATTGACCTCCATAGATCCTGCCCTGGGTCGACTGAGCAGATCTTTACTGTTGGAAGGGGATTCCAGTGACTGAGGACATGAACAAATGATTGTTTTGCATCTTGGGGTGGGAGAAGATGATGTACTCAAGTAAATGCCCATACCTACAACTAAAGGAAGTGGATCTTGAAATTTGCTGGAATGTATGTTAGGGACAGAGATGGGTGTTGAAGTTGATTCATCAACTTTTTTAACCATGGAGATCAAAAGAATTTACAGTTGGTTTGAGAACAATTCTTTTGGAGACACAGAGAGATTTGTCTGCACTCCCACTGTAGTAGTGGAATGAAGTGCAGCAGCAAATGTCAGAGATGAAGTAGTGGACAGCAACTTTCAAGACTCAGGTAAGTAATGTTATGAACTGTTTTCAAACACTGCACCTCTTTTTTTTCCAACCATTTACGGCAAGAACAAAATTAGAATGGGTGACAGCCATTGCAACTGATGCAATGATGGTCCGTTTCACACCCATAGGTATCATTGTCCTTGCTGCTGCAATGAGCACACACATCAGGAATCAAACACATGACGCTCTTTGAGTGACCGAACGGCTGACACTGGAAGCACCTGAGAGGGTTTGGAATGTATGGCCATACCCTGCAATTAAGATAGCCTGCCTACATGGTGGCAGGTGGACGTGGTGATGTAAATGTCAGAATAAGGACATTGGTTGGCATTGTAATTCCATCTTTGCCAGTAGAGATAAGCCTCACTGCAGAAACTCCTTGAGTGGAGAAACCAGTGAGAATCTCTGACTCTGGGATGTTCTTCAAACCCCTTTCAACAGTAACTCCTCATGATGAATTCAAAGTAGCATGAGTGTAACCTCAATAGGTACATCTCCAATTGCCTTTGAATTAAAAATTAGTTCACTGTGTTGAGATGTGGATGCTTCCACCAATATGTCACCAGATTGAAGTTTCTTTACTGACTATGGAGAGCCAGCAAGTCCCTCTAGTCCCTTTTGAATGAAAAAGGAAGACATTTGCCCTAAAGGTTTGTCTGAAAGAGAATGTAGTATAAGAAAATGTGGTACAACAGGTGTTACAGGTGTTAAAGATTGCTGCTCAAAAATCTTCAAAAGGTGGTCGTTTACCTATAGACTGTTTTTTCACTATTTTATGTAAATGCTTATTTGGAGGATTCACATTTAAAAAAGGAATATTTCAATGCCCACTGACCCCACCCACCATGGAGCCCTATGAGGGGACACACTATAATGCCAAACAAGGACAATGCAGCAATGCCAGGATTTCGTTAGCACTATACTCAAACATCAGCATCAGATACAATGTCCACAATACCTATTGAAAACATCAAACACTAGTACTTAGTTGACCCTAACCCAAGTGGACCAGCCGAATGACCCAAAGGGGACTGCCCCAAGGCTGTCCATCTACAGGAATTCAAGGCCAAAGTGGTGTGTTAGGGTTGGACCCCTCAACCACCAGGATCTCTCCTCCCTTCATGGGTCACCACACATGGCAAACATGTGGGTGGATGTTTAGATCCAAGAGGAGGTAAATTGAAAGAACAGAACCATCCCTGGGAGGTCCCCTCACCACGTACAGGAATCCACACCAAGCGGTCAAATTATATTTATATTTATACAACAAAACTTTTATTTTAGCCTAATCTTCTTAGTAAACAAACCTGCACTGAACAGTCTATGTTATAAAGTATTTCAATAAACAACTGCATTAGAACAGTAACTGTTACACAGCAATAAGACTTGATTTACAAAAATAATGCTTCAAGACTAACCTGCCGTAGTTGATTGGCGTGTCCAAAATGAACCATATCGTAACTGTAACAAAATCAGTAGGTACTGATGTTAAAATTTTTCACATGACACATTAAAATAATTTATTAAAAAAACTTCAGTCAAATTCTTAGTATTTCCTTCAAGCTTAATTTTAATTTCCTAGTTGCTAAGATTGTATAATCTATATTTTTTTACAAGTTCATATTTTATTTGAACAAAAGTAGCACTCAAATCATTGAAAATTATTTCTTACTAATAATTCTTTAGTCTGCTGCTAACAAAATCAAAACACTGTTATGAACTTTTACAATAATTCAAAACATCTTCAGTACACCACAATAAATTTTCTTTGAATACATATTTTGTAAAATTGTACTTGAATAAATTTTCCACTAGAGGGGTACTCAGTGGAGTGCATACCTCCAACACAGATCAATGATCACAACTGGCTCTAAGAAAATATGATAATATGTCTGCTGTTATCACTATGTCTATATCAGAGGGACAAACAATGTGATCTTCCCTTCCTTAATATCTGAAGCATGATGAGTGTAATGCCAGATTCTTTCTGGATATTGTAGAGATGTCCCCAGACACTGACTGGATTTTGTTACTCACTAAACATCAGATACCTTGCTCAGATACACCAGACCACAACTGCATCGTAAAAAATGGGAACATGCTCAGTGCATATTATAAACACTGGACCACAGTGCAGACACAGTTTAAATCTGATTCAAGGCTTTGGTGCAACTGCCCCTTTAAATTACACAATTTAAACATAACACACTATTTTGTTAGGACATAATCACACATGAAATGCTAAGCTTCAGAGACTGTTTTCAATTTTCCAATTTTGACTTGTTTTACCTCTTGCTTTTTTTTTTTCTTGCTTGCATAAACCCAACATTTCTAATACATTTATAGGTAAATATGAATTCATGCCCAAAATATATATGGGAATATTTTTATATTTTGCATCTGAAAAACAACTAACTCTAAAATCTTACTTTTAGTTTTCATTACAATTATTTTCTTCTGAGTTTTATGATGTATATTAGTGTTACAAAGCCACATAAAATGTTTACTAAAGTGAATACAGGTTGACATCAAGATATCCTAGAAACAGAAATTAGAATCTATACAAATCTTACTGTCAGTTTCACTTTCATTTTCTAATAATTCCAGGTCTCAAATATTGTATAACTTAAACAGGTAGCGCATAACAAGTAACTGCTGATGGCTGGTGTGGGTATTAAAACTTTAATTAAAATAAAATACAGAACGTTTCAACCTTCTCAGGTCAGATTCAGGTTTTTGTTTCTGTAACCTAATGATGACTTAAGAAGGTTGAAACGTTGTTCTGTACTTCATTTTAATTAAAGTTTTAATACCCATACCAGCCATCTTGAGAATACATTTTTACTTCAAGTTGGTTTCTCGTCATCATGAAATAACAACCGACTCTATCTTCTACTTCCAGACAATTATTTGTTAAAACTTTATATATTATACTTTTAATTTACTATATGATGAATTCCTAAAGTGTACTGAATTTAAAAAAGGAAAACTCTAACGCAATAAGATTAACAGCGAACTATCCGAAATTACTCAAATTTGGGGAATTTTTAATTCATCGTACATTTTATGCGTGATCTTATGTGCTAACATCTTTGTCAGAATTTTAAGTTTATTTTCAAATTTATTTATCATGAACATACCACCCATCACACCAAACTCGAACATCGGACTTCAAGTGTTTTTTATTTTCGTCCAAATCTTCCATTGCGCCACTAATACGTTTATTCTTATTAAGCATAGTGTATTCGGAAACGGACTGTAAACACTCTTTATGTAGTTGTAATTTTGGCCACCTAACGGAATATTACATTTACACTTAATTTATAAGAATAAAATTAATAAATATCACAGAAAGCAAAAAAGTATTCGCAATTAATAATATTTAAATCACACTACATCTGTCATATACAAGTACTGACAAGGTCTTTCGTCATTGCTAGGACTCATCAAACCGGCTGGGTTTAAAACAGACATTGTAGGTTGTAGAGGTTGTGGCGCAAATGATATTATGAATTTCAGAAACAACAACCGTAAAGATGTAACTTAAAACAAGAAAGTGAATGGTAATTATTATGAATTTTATCAGACAAGATTAATCCAAGAGTTAGTGGTAGATACTATTGGCAAGCTGCCTTTTCTGTAAACTAGCAGTACATAATTAGGAATGGTTGTGCAGGGATCACCCTCATGTAACTTTGCGTGTGAGTTCTCTTCAGCAAATATATCAGGTCATCCCATAAGAAATGTATAAAAATTTAATACAGAAAGTGCATCACCATTTCTGTCTTTGCAGAAGGTTTTAATGAATAAAATATGTAGTAGGACGTGTATAAAAATGTTCAAACAAATAAAAGAAACTAACCCAACTCCACTTTTTTGGATCATTAATCAAACAAACCCTAATGAAGATAGATGTGTTTGAGGAGCACTTTAGGCATATAATGCTTTATGAGTTTTTTAAAAAAAGGCAATAGTGCAGCAGAAACTACACGAAACATTCAAGGAGTTTATGGTGTGGAGTCTATCAATAAAAGAAAATGCCGAAGGTAGTTTCAGAAGTTCAGATCAAGTGACTACAGCTTAAGTAATGTGCCACGTTCAAGTCTTCCTGTTGAGTTTAATGATGACTTGCTGCTGGCTGCACTTGATGAATATTGTGGTGTAACAGTTGAAAAACTAGCATGGAATCTTAATTCAACCCATTCAACAGTTCACCATCATCTGCAACAGCTTGGAAAGGTGTCCAAACTTGGAAAATGGGTCTGCCATGATTTGACAGAAGCGAACCTCAGAGCAAGAGTGAACATTTGCACTTCTCTGCACTCTCGTGAACGTAACTCACTTTTCTGGACAGGTTAATGACTGGAGATGAAAAAGGGATCTTTATAAAAATGTTAAGCACTGCAGACAATTGCTCAGTGCAAGTAAACTGGCTAAGCACAGCCCAGAATGGTCCTCCACCCTAGGGAAGTATTGTTAAGCGTTTGGTGGAATATCGTTGATGTGATCCACTTTGAGTTGCTGCCATTCAATGTAACAATTGCATTAGACTTCTATTGTCAACAGTTAGAGCGCTTGAATGTTGCACTGAAAGAAAAGAGGTCTGATTTGACCAGTCGTAAAGGTGCTGTGTTACACCAGGATTATGCACGACCCCATACAGCAAGGATCACATCTGCAAAGATTGAAGAGCTAGACTGGGAATAACTTCCACATCCTTCTTATTTTCCAGACCCTGCCCCATCTGATTATCATCTCTTCCGACGTTTGCAGAACTATCACGATGAAAAAGAGCTTGGAACACATGAAGATGTCAAACTACCCTCTCTACAGTTTTTTCTTCCAAACCCCAAGGATTTTATAGAAGTGGCATTCAGAAGCTTGTGAATCGTTGGCAGGAAGTAATTAATAATAATGGAACATACATTATTGATTAAATAACATTAAAAGCGTTTGAAATACTTTCTCTTTTTCTGAACCTAAAATTGGACATGACTTAAGGGATGACCTGATACATCTACACTCGACACCTTGAGTTTACCATGGTAAATCCGTAGAATTACCATAGTCCCAACAAGGAACTGTAGCTTTACACAAAATATTCAACACAACGGCATTGAAGGATAAATGTTTAACTCAAAAGTTTTGTCTTTAATAAACACTTACACATTGTCTTGGTAATTATTTATCAAACTAGTGATTATGATATAGACTATGTAGCCTCAAAGAGTATTGTTTTTAATAAAAATTACTTATCTTCTATTTGTAAATATATATGATATATTAGTGAGTTTTAATTCTAAACTAATTTTTTAGGAGGAATGGAGGAGAAAATTGGCATGAGGATTACCTTTGAAAAAAAAAGATAAATTATCATACACTTATCATTAGCGACTTACTACAAAGTTTCTATGCATCACATTTCGCAAGTTATTTTGTTTTAGACTGTACTCTTTCTAATATTATTTTGTAAACAAAGACAATCCTGAGAATTCGAATTTGAATGGCGTAACTAACGAATTGGTCGATAGAAACACTGGACAACAAACACTGTTTAGACAACTTTAATAAGCATGTGTCTAACTCGATGTAACTACATATCATGTTTCTCAGCCACAATATTTATTATAGGGTATTAATGTGCAGTATGTGTTCGCAACCCCGTTAACTTATGTAAGAAAATTCTCTACATATTTTGTCTGTAGTTTTCATGAGGCATGTCGATCAAGAGAGACACAAAGTTGCTTTTGACTTAGTAACTCACGTAACCAGTGTTTTCATCTAGGTATCACTTGCACTTTCTTTTCAAAAGATTAATGTAACGTAAAAACAAATGGAAATACATATATATCATTTCTACTGATGAGCCAGATTATGCTCCAAAAATACAATATCCCTTATTTTGGAGTGACAGTGACCATCGGTCATGTGGTTAGCATCTGGAACTTGAAAGGTTATTCAATTTATTGATAAGCACAAAGCTACACAACAGACTGTGTTCTGCCTATTGCAAGTATTAAAAGGCGAAGCCGGGCATGGTTAGGTGGTTAAGACGCTCAACTCGTAATCCGAGGGTCGTGGGTTCGAATCCCCATCGCACCAAACATGCTCGCCCTTTCAGTCGGGCGTTATAAGTGACATTCCATCCCACTATTCGTTGGTAAAAGAGTAGCCCAAGAGTTGGCGGTGGGTGGTGATGACTAGCTGCCTTCCTTCTCGTCTTACATTGCTAAATTAGCGACGGCTAGCGCAGATAGCTCTCGTGTGGCTTTTCGCGAAATTGAAAACAAACCAAACCTTTTTTTACCTTATTTGTCAGCGTTACTTTCAAAACTAAGCCTCTCTTCGTCTACGTCATGCTTTGTGAACAACTTTTAAACATACACAAATATCTTTATTAATACTGCAGCTTTACACCTACGAAACGAATGTGGTATATTTAAATAAATGATTTAGTGGAGAGACTTCTCCGTTTTATCACTGAGAACATTTATATATTGCGAGTAACTACACATTTGATGTTCTGTAGTTTAGAACCTTGCTTAAAATATCACGTACAACATCTGAATATAATTCAGTATCAGAACGTTGTTTTCCTATTATATTAGCTGATTTAGTCAATTATTTGTATATATTTTTAATTTTTAGATATGAAACACTTCACCACAGTTTAACTAAGGTCTATTAAGATTGTCATAGAGAAGCCAATGTTGATTAGTTACTTGTAAACATGTAATCTTTCAATTATCCACAGGCTTCCAAATAATTTAATTTCTTTTTATTTTGACTTTGCAAAATCAATACGTTTCTTGCTTTATTTAGAAAATGATTTATATTAATGGAGAATAAATTTCTTTACATTATACTAATTTCTATGATAAAATGATCCACTTCAAATTTTGTGTGTGGTAGCGTAATACGTGATATGTCTGTTCTCCTAGTGTGTAGAATTTGTAATAACAGCCACATATAGAAATTTCATACTTTTATAGTTTAAATAAAAATGCTGTACATTTAAATAACCATGCGACAGCTAAAAGCAATTCATTTCATTTTCAATAACAATCTCTGAAAGTCGAAATCGAAATTACCGCGAACTCTTTGGCTGCTCTTTTACCACCGAATAGTGGGATTGACAAAACGCACAATAACATTGTAAAGAAAGATACAGTAAACAAGTAAATTAAAAACCAATATCCATACATATATAAAAATATTGGTACATAAGCAAGATTTTTATTTACGTGTGTGCACTGTATCACTTTATTGGTTTATATATATATATTCACAACTTTATTGTACGTTTCGTAATTATACTTTTAAAACTAAGTATTAGAATTTACCAATGATCACTTTATTGACCATTGGTTATTTAATTTCTAAATACTGACTTGTTTGGTTCATGCAATCGGTTACGTTTGACCACTAGCCAATTAATATTCATTACAGCTCTACGGTATGTATCTGTGATGTTGTACCTATAAAACTATAAAGGTCCATCTTTAGCCAAGAAGTGTTAAAATTATCCAAACATGTTCCATTACCAATTTAAAGGTCATATTTAATAAAGCATATAAGGTTATAATATCCTACTTTGCTAAACATTGGAAATTCAGAGGGTTAAGTAGTTTATACTTAAACAAATTTTAATACACAATTCAGCAAGTTAGCGAAAGTCACAGTCGATACAAAATCACAGTGGAATGGAACATGTCATAACTGCATTTTAAATCTTCCAAACAGTGGTGTCACGTCACCAGACATGGATCGTTTTCAGGAAAAGTATGCAACAGCTCGTTTTGATGCAAAATATTCATACATCTGAATTTAGAACTTCCAAGTCGGGGATATCTAATGCACTTAATATAATTGTGAAACAAAATAACTTCAATCAACTTGGGAAAACCAGGACCACCCAGAAAGAGACTTGCAACAAGTCGTCCCGTTGTACCCCAAGCAACGGCACTCGACACAATCAAGAATTTCAGTCTGGAAAAAGTGACAAAAGTTTAGTGCACACAAGCTGCTTCCACGGCACATCTGTCTGACCGTGGCATACCTCAAGTATTCGAGCTGTTCCATGAAGAAGAAAAAAAAAGTCCTTGTACCCAAGGCATCAATACAAATTGAAAATATTGCTTTTAAAGGTGTTAGTTTAGGAGTTATATGATAAAACACGATAAGTTATGGAACGCCCTATTACGGTCAAACTACTGTGTGGTCCCAATTTACAAAAAACAACGCCAGAAACTGGGGTACGACACCAGTGGTGGGCAAAATCACATTACAGTTGGTAGGCACATAAAAGTTTGAAGCTATGACACGGTCTAATGAAGAAAAAATATTTTAATAAATTAAGAATAAACAAACAAACAGTGAAGCACATAAAACAACTTTATTTCATTACATACAAGACAAGTGACACAGTTTTCCAGACAGATAATACAGGTGGAAGCAATAGAACAAAAATATTCTTAGAACGTCGCGAATTACATAAATATGTAACACAAATGGGTCATGTCACAACCAAATTTTAAATTGTTATTCAACGGTTCACATACGCGTGTGTAAACAGTAAATGTTGTGAAAAACAGCTTAAAATCTGCACATTACGACTTCACACGCACATGTCAACATATCTAAAATGTATATTGACAATGGCAAGTACTCTGCCAAAATTCATTACAATAAAAATTAATTTATAGAAATTCCCCTTAAGGTTAAACAAATATAAAAATGAAACCTCAAGAAAAGCTCTTGCCGGGATGCACGTCGTATATACTCAGTTATTTATACATATGCTTTAATTTATTAGTTTCTCTATTAGCATTATTTTACAATCTTCAGTTGCGCTAAAATCGTAACAAATACACCGAACTTCAGATACCCTGGTGGCACATTTTGTAATAAGAAACACCTGCACTAATTCTGTTTTTCACACATCCGAATTATACTAAAACCCTTTTTTTTTTACTTAAACATGAGTATCTATTCAGATGTCCATGAGACAGTCGGATAGATTGTTAGTTAAACAATATTAATATATTAGTACTTCGTAGCATAAACCATCCATTTTAACATGTGTTTTGTTATGCCCCCCGTTATGTTTTAATTCTAATACTTTATTACCACATTACTTAATGACAGCAATATATATACGGTAGTTTTCAATCTTCACTATATCTAAATTTATACTTTCAAGCATAATTTATACGCTTTTAGTCACGCACCTCAAGGGGCGGAATATCACATTTACACATTATAGCCATAAATGCGCTATAGCTACAAGACACCAATGCCTTAACGTATTCCGTAGCAACATAATGTTTACTTTAATTAAGCAGAACTATTAAATGCTAAAAACGCGAAATAATATGCGTATAATGTCACAAAGTACCGTTGGACAACCACACGTTTCAGGACTCGATACTACCGTGACATCACAAGGCTGTATGAAGAATTAAGGGCGTCAGAGAGGGTACATCTCACCCTTAATTCTTAACTTGTTATAGCGGGACAAAACAAATAGTTGCCCATCGAACTTGGTTCTGTAATAATAAATTATTGCGCACTTTTGTGGTGCTTTGTAGTATATTTGCTTCACTTACAAGCATAGTCATTTACAGTATTTAAATATGCCTTTTGGGTAAATGCGCGTTTAAAAAGACTACCGTAAATCGGTATGTCTTCACAATAGTTTTAGGTGAAAATCAAAATCAGAATTACTGAGCATAAGAATAAACCATGAACGAGAATTCCGAGTTTTTGCATTATGAGGTTATGAGTGCCACAAACTTAGTACATTTTATTTCAAGCTTGTGTATACATACACTACAGCAATGAAATGTAAAATACGCATTGCTCTCCAAATACGGGGGAAAAAATTCAAGCTGGGGGCGGAAAATTGGTGATGGAGTGTATTTTTTTAATATACAGGAAATAGTAAATATTTCTGTATTTCACAATCACATGCACAGACCAACCAAGTGAAATAGAACACAGAGGCACGCAAGGTCGTCCGCAAGAGTGACCTTCAGGAAAATGAGAAACATGATTCTTTCTGTGTTCATGCAACATATAAGAGTTGTTTTTTATTAGACACATTTCTGCGGCACGAAATGAAAAACTTACTTTTTTATATAACATTAAAACCCGACAACAAAACTGAGGGACAACAGTTCTCCTTCGGCATGAGGGACCCTCTTCCCGCGTTCTTGTCACTCTCATATGAATTAACGAATCATATTCTATAAATTAACCAGATAAGAAATTCAATTTTGTGCTACACCACCTGCCAACAATGAAGATAACTGTATAATTTACTTCTCGAAGATTTTTGGTAACAACTTGTTTGATGTGATTTATATTTATACGCTTACTATTATAACTTGTTTGGGAGGTTTGACGTTTCAGCCAATTCATCTTTCCTACTAGATCCATCACTGAACTTTTCTTGTCAAAATATGAAATCTAGAGCGAAGCCTAGCCACCTATAAATTCTGAAATAATGAAGTGCAGAGGTGCGTTTATGAACAAATGTTACATCACTCGTAAGTAAATATGATGTTATTTCTGATTCAATATACTAGACGTTTAATCCTACATCACAAATATCATTCCAGCCGCTTACAAGTTGTTGCGCCAATAGCGGATAGCCGAACTGCAAGCTTTTCAGAATATATTACTAATTTCTAAATCATATATGAAAGACAAAAACCGTTTGTAATTTCTAAAGTGGCTGTTTCGCACCACCTTTCTGTCGGGTTTTAACTAGAGTATCACTCTGTACAAACATTCTTATATGAAATTAACAGTTAAAAAAAACATTCATTAGTTATGGTCAATATGCTGATCATGAAATACACAAGCGCACGTTTAGCCTTTGGTGACATAGTTACAATTACAAAATGATGGAAGTTTTGGCATTTGGAATATAAATTCGTGCAAAAAATAAAAGTAACTAAGTGAAGATAACCACAAATGCAATTTTTTTTTTCTTTATGCGACAACAGACACAAGACATCTGGCAACACAGAACCCATTTACATTAAATGTTTCTATTTTACATACAATGGTAACAGTTGTTAAAAGTAAGAAAAAGATAACACGTTTGAATCACAAAAGCACGTTAAAAATCCATAGTTAGGCCTCTGAAAGAAAATAAATATATTTATGATAAAAACAGTCCTTGTGATGATATGATGGTCATAAATAAAACCTCAAACTAAAATTTCATATTTGAAGTTACGTGTCAGAAAATACAGTTTTGATGAATCATAACAGTTATTTCATATGTTCTTAAATAACGGTTCTAAGCACGAAGCAGCAAATTGAACCAGTTTAAAAGTCCACAAACAAACAAAAAAAAGAAACAAACAAACAAAAAAACCTGAACAATTATAACATTGCACTATATATGTACATATACATACCAAATTATTCTGACATCTTTTTACAATTCCATTTCTCTGGATGACTAAACTTAACTTTACATCATTCTGTCTAGACTGAAATCTAATATCAGTCTGCTAAATTTCTAGGCCTACTACAGTTATACACACTTAATATAGTAATTTCACGATCAATTCATATATGTATAAAAACAACACTTCTCACTGTTGTTTTTTTCTTTACAATAACCAGTAATGGTTATCGTAAATAAATAAAATATAAATAAATAAATAAGCATGTTTTGTTTTTTTTGGAATTTCGCACAAAGCTACTCGAGGGCTATCTGTGCTAGCCGTCCCTAATTTAGCAGTGTAAGACTAGAGGGAAGGCAGCTAGTCATCACCACCCACCGCCAACTCTTGGGCTACTGTTTTACCAACGAATAGTGGGATTGACCGTCACATTATAACGCCCCCACGGCTGAGAGGGCGAGCATGTTTAGCGCGACGCAGGCGCGAACCCGCGACCCTCGGATTACGAGTCGCACGCCTTACGCGCTTAGCCATGCCAGGCCTATTATTAATAAATAAGCACATTATATTAAATAAAGAATTTCATTGACTGTAAATATAACTAATTCATGCCAATGTGAATAATTTTATTTTAAATATCCTTTTTTCGTCAGTAACCACACAAGTTACTTCAGATTAATTGTTCAAAACTTAGGATCACCTTCTACCAATCATTTATATATATAATTCTTGTCTCATATTTTTAATCCACGTTAATTTCATGTTGACTTATTACAAAACACAACAGAATAAAACGAAGGTGAGGTCTAAGTGAAACTTATACAGTTAAAAAAAAAAGATTTCTAAAACAAATCCTGATGAAAATGTTGAATTATAATTGGTTTAAAAAAACTGTATTATAATTTCCACAGTAAAAAAAATAATTACAAAAATATTGATAAAATCGATAAACCCTAAACAGCGGTAATGTTGTTAGGTTAGATCATCAATTGATGACGGCCGCTGTTTAAGGGTTAACGAATGAAACCTGCATTTAACACAGGTTCAAATTCTCATCAAAAAATTAAAACAGTAAATTTAAAAATGACAAAATAATTCTCCTGCAACTAGGCTTAAAATTAAAATATGAAAGTTCAATATAAGTCCCAGAAGATTCGTGTAAACAAAAATACTAAAGACATTTTAATATAATGCTAACCGTTTGACCAAACTACACGACAAAACCACTTAAGATATATTTTACTGTATGTATTTAATTATAATACTTTTTTGAAATTGATAATATTAATAGTAAGTTGACACATTTGTATTAAAAAAACAAAAGTAAGGGTGATCCATAAGATTTATCCACAAATATAACAACACGTTTTTCAAGTGATACCAAAACCATCCCTTTTCCTACTGCCATCTTACTTTGAACTGCCCAGAGAAACCGTCTTTTACGATATCCAACAACGTTCTCTAAAACTACTTTTCAAACCTCCTGCTAAACTTCTTCAGTGTTCTGGTTTTCACCAAATCTGAAAACAAACTATTTATTAAGGTGATCAGTGTTAGAAAAGTAACAGTAAGTTACTTGGGGTTTAATATCCTTAATAGCATATCCTGTGTACAGACATACAAATAAATGTAAACTAGTAGCCCTCAGATGTAAATATCACACAGAGAGGGCAAGCTTGGTTGCTAATTAGCATAAACTCCACCATTAAGAGTGAGGGTACCAAACTGATGAAATAACTTATCCCAATCTTTGTAAGTATTTAACTAGCTGTACACTAACAGCCATGTTGATTTTTTACTATTGCTGTAAGTGCACAGTTATCTCTGACAAAAAAGTTATTGTTAAGTAAGTATTAAAGATAAAAATAAACAAAGGTAATAGAAGTCTACTGCTGTGGATAATTTTCCCACCATACTAAAGCAGATTATAGTAGCTATTTTCTTACACCTGTGAATGTAACATAATCAAGATGGACTTAGCAGTATCGTACTGACACTATGACAGATTATGTCTAACTTTTAACATAGGGTCAATATATATAGAAAATTGGTAACCCATTTGATAAAAAAACGATATTTTTTTGCAGTATATTTCAAGGTGGAGTGAATCTGTTAACATGTGAACCCAAGCTACCTAATTATAGCTTACTTAAAGATTCATTTTTTCCACAAGTGACTTACTGATATGAAATTTTGAAACATCATGTCATAGTGAAAGTATATGAAAATACGTGTCAAAAAACTAAAACTAATACATTATAAAACGTAAAAGAAATTTCATTGTCCGGGATCTAAATATGAATATATTATCTTGAATTATGCAAAGTGAGGTACACAGTACAGTAGGGTTTGATGTCCAATTTGTACATTATTTCATTCTAGATTATCAAAAGACAGGGTAGAACGACATCATGGGATGAACACTTAGAAATAAAAGTTTCAAGAAGTACATTTCTCTTAAAAGTATATTTATCAAGTTACGATTATGTAATTTAAGAATACTTTAATAATATTTCACATATACAGCAAACTCATGCTAACTCAGGGTGTAAGATGGAATTAGTAAATACCTTTAAATTTATTAGCGATATATTCACGTGAAAGAAACCATTAAAAAAATAATTTTTCTCAAATGGTTTCATAGCCAGTTAAGGAAGTGTTACATAATTTTAATATTACTGAACGTGATTTATAGATATTTAGCACTTGGAAGAGTCAGCCACCTAAATATTCAAGACGAACAACACTCATTCCGTGAACTTCATTCTTCAGTAATTAACATTGACCCCCCCCCCCCCCCCTACTGACAATTTATACTGTAATGGTTGTATATAATTCACATTATTATTACTCTGTGTGGGGGTATTATTCACTTATTAAAAACTGTCAACTCACGGCTAACATACTTGATAAAGTATTTGCAATCAAAATCAGCTGGTTGTATTCAAAACTGTTTTCATGCAAGTCCCTGTAACGCATGATAATAAATCTTTTACTACTGTCTACACTCTTAAAAGTTTCAAAAAATTCTAACCCTCTCCACATCTTAAATATTTCAACAGAATGGTTTCCATGTTTCATGTTGCTATCTGTACAGCACCAATAAATGAAAGCTTGCCAAAACAGTACCGAGTTATTATATATTATTTATATAAAAAGCTATTTCAGTTTAATAAAAATAGTTGTGATATAAGCAAAATGGGACAACCTCGGATCAGTATCCATACACAGATCACTGCAAATCTAAGAAGTTACATCAGTTTAAACGTACTGATTTTTCATAGAAAAATATAAAGCAAATGTGTTGGAAATAATTGATGTTTGATAAATTGTTTAGTTTCTCACTCAAATTTTGCCACAAAAATGTATATTCTAAAATTTAAGTAAAATTTTGTCCAAAAATAGAGCTTGTATAGTTTTAAAATTATGCAGAACCAAAACCTTTTCTTTAGATATTAGTTCCAGGAAAGCCAACAAGGAAAAGGTAGCAAGCGAAGCTATAATTAACTTAACAGACTACTGAAGGCTTAACTTACTAAGTTAGCTATCCATGTATTGTTATCATGGTTTGTCACCCAGAGAATCAACTTAGTATAATTATTAATGAACTACTAATTATTTTTGAACTAAATACTAATTAGTAACTACTTTTACTGCCATGAGGGTGGGGTCCTGAGAAAGCACCTGGCATGGGTGTAATGGTCAGGAGTTGGTGTACTATATGTGTTTCTTCATCTTGGACCTTCCTTATTAGGACTTTAATAAACGTTTTTGCTTACTTTTACCCCAGGTTGAGTAAGTGTGTTCGGTAACTGTTCAAGCCTTCTTTTGTCAAACTTTTTTTTGTATCGTGGTTCACAATCCATTAATTTATTGTATTGTCTTCTTTTCCAGAATGATCTGCTGTTGCCCATAATCAGATTATAATCTTGTGTCTTTATCAATTTTGACATGTGTTGGTCTTTTTATTTCTCAGATCTATTGAAGTCCACAAATGCAAGAGATATTTTGTAGATGATGGTTTATTTTCTCTCCATTAGAACTTTAGGCAATTTGTTGAATGCTTACTGTAACTGTTGTAGCTTCGAAAATCTGTTCTGATTGTATATTGTTTGTGTATCCTTTATGTATTTTCAGAGAGAAAGGAATATGGCTGTGTGTCTAATTTCCTTACTGTTTATATTTGATGTTTATCTTTTTATCGTTTCTTTAGCAAATAAACATTCTAACCTTCTACTGTCAATGAAGTTGTAGTAATGTACGTATTTTTTTCCTTCCTTCTTTTTGGCATCTTTAGTATCACAAATAATGTTTATTTTTTTACTGTGAGGATAATTTTTGATTTATGGTTAATGTATTTACCCATAAGTTTGCTGTACACCATTTCTAAAAATAGGAGTTTGTTACATTCCATTTCTACAACAAGTTATATTGTAGGATGTTGCCTGTTCAGATGGTTCATCAGTACTGTCTTTGAGTGTGATTATATTACAAATATATCATCAACATATCCAAGCCCAATCCTGAAACTTAGAAACTTAAAAAGCCATGCTAAAAAATATGATCAAATATTACCAAGTGAATAAAAAAACACATAAAACATTAATAACCTATATATATAAAAAGGTTCTTCAACCGGTAACATAAACCCTACAATGATAAAGAGCCATTCAAACTTTATCCCAGCACACATACCAAGGAAATTCACATTAAGAAACTACATTCACCCATCAGTTCTCAAACCAAAAAGTGTTCTCATATAACAGACACACCTGAAAACATACTAATAAATTAAGTAAATGATTACTGGTGGACCCTGAAAAAAGTGTACTAAATATAGGACTAAACTTCATAGAGTACCCATCCTAGATAGAGCTACAATCATAGCAAGACATAACTTATAGTCTATCAAGTAAAAATTGCAAACTCAGAAATATAAATAATTTCTATTGGCAAACAAAGGTAACACACACCACTGTAATCATAAATAAGGAACACACCATTAAGTTCCTCTAAGAAATTTAAAGAAAGATTCCTATCACCAGAAAAATGTAATCACGGATACAAAATATACCATCTAGTTCCAAACTCAAGTTGAAGAAACCACTGCATAAATATTAAGTGTAACATATCCAATTCCCTAAGAAATATGAGAACCTCAAACATAAAGAAACAACTAACAGTTCATCACATTCTTTGACAGCTTATTTAGGCAGAGTATTCATGATGAAACATTGTCCTCTACACTTGTCTTCACAACAGGCAATTGCCGTCCATTTTACAAAGTTTCATCAGTTTACCATATGTTCATAAGAAAGTCCACTATCTCCATCCCATAGTTTACTGCAAAGATTGATTAGCTCATCCATTAGCTAAATACATTGTATACATAATATTACCATTAACAGATAAAACAGAGGAAGGAGTCAGGCAACATTGCAGAGTATAAAAGGTATCCATTCTTAAAATATTACAGATACTCTGCTGAGAGGATAAACGTTCAAGGAATACACCAAACTGAAAATCTCCATAATAACAAAACCTTCTGTACCAACACAACCTACTTACAACATGAAGAAATTATTGCCAACAACACGAGGGCCTAGATACTGAATTATCCATTTCACCAGTATTCATTAACATTGGAGCATCTTGAACATCATATCCTCAGAACAGCTTGTCTAAATCTGAGGATTTGACTTAGATATGTTGATGATAAATTTGTTATACGGCCATACCTGAATCACCTGACCAGATGACATCTTACGATGACATTGACAGTGAAAACAGAAGAAAAAAAATTGTTATTTCTAGTTACCCACACATACACTACTCAAATATAGGTAGATATTCTGACTGTGAATCAAGTCTATCCCAACAGTTCAAAAAAAAAGTTGTGACACACCAACTATTTTCAACGATAAACAAGATTTATGAAACCAAAGTTAACAAAAAGAAGGAAGAAGTCACACCATTAAAACCTCTATCAGAATGCATACCTGGAACATTTCATGAAGAAAAATAAAAACACCAGGAATATGTGAGAAGATTAGAAACACAAAGTCATATTTCACCAAGACAAGGATTCACCCGAGAAAACACACACTGAGGATATGTAAACAGCATACAGTAAGAACAGTATCATGAAGGTACAATAAAGTAGTATCACAGTCAGTACTAACCATACTAATCAAGGATCCAATAGAGAGGAAAAAAAACCCAAAAAACTCTTGTACAATGTCCCTTACAAATGTGGGCTTGAATACGCTGAAGAAACAAAAATGTCTATAAAAGTGAGAATTGATAAATATAATTGAAATAAAAGACTGGAATATCAACCTATCTGTAAATGTTTATTGTGTGAGAGAAAGCCATATACTAAAAACGTTAAGGAGAAACAATGGATAAGAAAAAAATGGCAAAAGAAGTTTTTTATGTCTGTGTAACTGATAAAACATTTAGTTAACCTAATACAGATCTGAAGAACCCTCTTGAAAGCATTTCAACAAGTTAGTTGATTAAAACCTTAGGCAAGTAGACAGTATATGTGGCCCTCTACAAAAAATAAACTAGGATTGAACCCAATTATTAATGTAAAAGTAAATAGTCTTTCTCAGGAGTTTCCTGAAGATGGCACTACATTAGCAGTCAAAATGGCATAAAAAATAAAAGTAGAAACTAATTAATACACTTAGGCAATTACTATTATAATTTTTGACATCCAATCAACACAATCTCATTGCAAGTACTATAATAAACAGGAAGAGGACAACTCTTCATTTAGTGTAATGTGTCGCTTACATGAACAGCTTAAGTTATTGTAATTATAAATTGAGAGTAAAAACATTTGACGTAGCAGCCAAAAGCTAGCTTAGCAGCTGTTCAGTCTTCATTAAAATACAAGATGAGGTTTACATCTACAGTCACTGGCATTACAATATCACATAAATATATATATATTATATATAGGTGTGTGCAAGTCTTAAATATTTCTAATAACTAAATTGAACCAAGTAATCCAGAAAGCCTTGAGATGGATTAAAAACTGAATTATATGCAACACAAAGTTTAACATTTCTCTCTGTAGAGTATTGATAACATTTCACTAAAGGGGAAGGGGGGAATAATACCACTTTAAAAATTCATAATGATACAAACGTTTTAGACAAAGTTCTTTACTGGGGGGAATATACGTATTTCTCTAATTTTTTAAATGATAAATAAAGAGATCATATACTCAATATTGAAATAACATGAACACATTATGTTTTTTTAAGCTAGTGAATAAATAATTTATATCACAATTTTAACCATTAATAACTTCAAAATAATATCTTATATTAAGATAGAAAATAACTTAATTAAAGCTAATTACTGAGGAGTATTTTAAACCTTTTCATATCTTTATTCAAAGGACAAATAAAGCTGATAAACTAATTTACAACCGGCCCTCTGTATCACAAAGACGTAGCTATTACAATTCACTGCTTATGAGCTGTGCTATCAGTCTTCTTCATAAATATCTGCAAGATAGCTTTTAATTAGTTTTCAACCATAAAACCTGCACAGTTCTAATAACAACAACAACAACAGTTTTATCAGTAATTCTTAACTACAGGGGATAAAGAATCAGTTTTAAATGTATTCATGAGATAATTTAAAGTGTTTAAGTTTTACTTTATTCATATATATAAAATTATGAATCTTTAAGCAAAGAATGCCAAGTTCTTTTAAACATTTGTTTAGATTTAGACACAAAAATATTTATGTTAAAACAATCATCCTTTCTTTTCTAATAAACGAGATTACAATATTAAACTTCTAACTGTTTATCACCCAGAGAGAACTAGTTTTTCTGACTTGACTAGACATACAGTCATGATCAAAATGAAATAGACAGTAACAGATCATTAAATTAAAAATGGTATTAAGTCTAGTGCAAAGTCAGCTCCATGGTCAAAACTCTATAAAATATTAGATCAAAATACCATTTTCAGATCTCAGTTGAAATTGAGCAAGGAATAAGTTATAAATAACAAAATAAAAACCAACGTATGTGAGTATTTTCAGAGGGTCGGCAGTATCAGCCACGTTATTGTGCAATCGATGTGTTAAACAAGCCACTGGTTCCCCTTTTCCTTCATTTGTATCAGGTCATGTCTTTACGATTAATAAAATAGGACAGCTTTCTTTATAAACCCTCTTCCACACTTAAGAAGATGTTAAGATAATATTCTTCTAATATGGTGTAAATCTATTATATCCACTTCTGTAAACAGCAGCCTACAAAGAAAAAAACAGAGAACATGCAGCAATCCAAACAGTTCTCATGAAAATTCATTTGTAAAATAGCTATCAGTGGAAGTAGAGATGGCATTCTATGTTTGTGGTGTTTTGTTAAATCTTATATTTAATTACAATATCCTTGTCATATTGGTGATGGATGCATGTATTGTGTATGTATTATGTTGTTTTTTTTAATATAGTATTTATTATGTCTTAAGAATTTCATAATGTTTTTTTTTAAAACATTGTAGGTAAACGGTGTTACAATAATTAAAATGTTGTCTACTTGTGTTGACCATAAAAAAACCTATAAAAATATTAGTGTTAACTGTATGGAAAAATACGTTTTAACAAAGAAAACAATACTCAAATACAGACATATATACTTACAAATTTTGTACAAAAGTATGCAGTGCATACTATTTTAATTTTTATTTTAATATTATGTCCAGTTTATTTCTGCATACAGCATAGCTGACTAAATATTTAAAATGAAATGAAACTAACTTTTGAATGTCTAATTTTTAATTACTTTATCCCATTTTTTTAAACAAAATTGGCTATAAAAAACAACTTGTTACAACCTTTAAGATTTTAGATTAGGAAAAGCAATAATTACATATATTATCAGATGCATAACATGTGTTACTATATCTTTCACAAATCTATCAGTCTTTATTGCAACTTGTGTAGTTATGCAAGTTTCTTTGTTGTTTTTTATAATTTTTGTAATTTTCAGCTGGCTTGATGTCTGGCTGTTTTGAAATTCATTACGTATAATCTTTTTTTGAATAATAAAAACAAAAAAAATTGCCATTTTTAAAAATATTCTCAGCCAATAAGATTGCAAGAAATACTTAAATTAAACTAAACTGTCTGATCAGCTTTTAGAATTACTTATTTCACACCACCAGATAGCTAAAGTAATCTGTATTGGTTAATAAATTTGATAATCACAGATGTTTTACAGATTTACCTGGTATCCTGCAACAGGTCCTATGCTATGCCCTAGGTAAGGATCTGTGTAATCTCGTCCATAAGTGTAGTACAAGGATGGAGTGCTAAATAAAGAAGACATCAGAATATTATACAAACTCACCAGATATACTCTCATACAATACACCTAATGAAATAACAAATTACGTGTTTATTAGCTGTCTGACGGTGAGTAACAGGTTTAAAATATGTTGCAAATAACAGTGTTTAATAATTTTGGTATGGGTATCTATTATAATATATTTACCTCAACCACTACATTACTGTAAGTGTAAAAGACATATTTATTCTTTTTTGTAGAAGTACATTATGGTAACATAATACAGTGGAACCCCTCTAATCAGGCCACCCCTCTAATTAGGCGAGTTTGTCTCAGTCCCGAAGGTGGCTGCTTTAGAGGGGTTCCACTGTAGTAAAGTAACCTACAATAATCTATAGGCATAATGATGCAGTTTTATTTGGGAGAACATAACAAATAAAAACATTTCACTTTGCTTACAACTAATTGTTTGTTAGTTTACTAATATATTTATTCTAATACTTCTGAAAACTGGATCAGTGGTTTCTGTGTTTGGTGTTACGGTCTGCATACTTCCATAGCTAAGAACCTAAGATAACACGTATTCAGTTTAGGATGTTATTAATTTGTTTATTATCTTGCTCAAGATTATCTTTACTCACTCTAAGCATAATTACATAAAACATTTTAACATCTAGTCTCATATGTGTTTGTGTTTAGTGAAGCTTAAATGTGGTATAACTGATTTCAATTGAACTTGATGTAATGAAAATCATTTCTGATATGTTTTCAAAGCTCACGTGGAAGTGAATGGTTACAATTTTATAAGACAATAAAGGATCATGTACTGATAATGTGTGGATGAGCTCTGTCATAGTTGTAACTGATAAACACTGAAGAGTGACTGTACTGGTAACATGTAAAGTTGTTACTGATAATGTGTGGATGAGCTCTGTCATAGTTGTAACTGATAAACACTGAAGAGTGACTGTACTGGTAACATGTAAAGTTTTACTGATAATGTGTGGATGAGCTCTGTCATAGTTGTAACTGATAAACACTGAAGAGTGACTGTACTGGTAACATGTAAAGTTTTTACTGATAATGTGTGGATGAGCTCTGTCATAGTTGTAACTGATAAACACTGAAGAGTGACTGTACTGGTAACATGTAAAGTTTTTACTGATAATGTGTGGATGAGCTCTGTCATAGTTGTCACTGATAAACACTGAAGAGTGACTGTACTGGTAACATGTAAAGTTGTTACTGATAATGTGTGGATGAGCTCTGTCATAGTTGTAACTGATAAACACTGAAGAGTGACTGTACTGGTAACATGTAAAGTTTTTACTGATAATGTGTGGATGAGCTCTGTCATAGTTGTAACTGATAAACACTGAAGAGTGACTGTACTGGTAACATGTAAAGTTTTTACTGATAATGTGTGGATGAGCTCTGTCATAGTTGTCACTGATAAACACTGAAGAGTGACTGTACTGGTAACATGTAAAGTTGTTACTGATAATGTGTGGATGAGCTCTGTCATAGTTGTCACCGATAAACACTGAAGAGTGACTGTACTGGTAACATGTAAAGTTGTTACTGATAATGTGTGGATGAGCTCTGTCATAGTTGTAACTGATAAACACTGAAGAGTGACTGTACTGGTAACATGTAAAGTTGTTACTGATAATGTGTCGATGAGCTCTGTCATAGTTGTTATTGATAAACACTGAAGAGTGACTGTACTGGTAACATGTAAAGTTGTTACTGATAATGTGTGGATGAGCTCTGTCATAGTTGTAACTGATAAACACTGAAGAGTAACTGTACTGGTAACATGTAAAGTTGTTACTGATAATGTGTGGATGAGCTCTGTCATAGTTGTTATTGATAAACACTGAAGAGTGACTGTACTGGTAACATGTAAAGTTGTCACTGATAATGTGTGGATGAGCTCTGTCATAGTTGTAACTGATAAACATTGAAGAGTGACTGTACTGGTAACATGTAAAGTTTTTACTGATAATGTGTGGATGAGCTCTGTCATAGTTGTTACTGATAAACATTGAAGAGCGACTGTACTGGTAACATGTAAAGTTTTTACTGATAATGTGTGGATGAGCTCTGTCATAGTTGTTACTGATAAACATTGAAGAGCGACTGTACTGGTAACATGTAAAGTTTTTACTGATAATGTGTCAATGAGCTCTGTCATAGTTGTAACTGATAAACATTGAAGAGCGACTGTACTGGTAACATGTAAAGTTTTTACTGATAATGTGTCAATGAGCTCTGTCATAGTTGTAACTGATAAACACTGAAGAGTGACTGTACTGGTAACATGTAAAGTTTTTACTGATAATGTGTGGATGAGCTCTGTCATAGTTGTAACTGATAAACATTGAAGAGCGACTGTACTGGTAACATGTAAAGTTTTTACTGATAATGTGTGGATGAGCTCTGTCATAGTTGTAACTGATAAACATTGAAGAGTGACTGTACTGGTAACATGTAAAGTTGTTACTGATAATGTGTGGATGAGCTCTGTCATAGTTGTTACTGATAAACATTGAAGAGCGACTGTACTGGTAACATGTAAAGTTTTTACTGATAATGTGTGGATGAGCTCTGTCATAGTTGTTACTGATAAACACTGAAGAGTGACTGTACTGGTAACATGTAAAGTTGTTACTGATAATGTGTGGATGAGCTCTGTCATAGTTGTTACTGATAAACACTGAAGAGTGACTGTACTGGTAACATGTAAAGTTTTTACTGATAATGTGTGGATGAGCTCTGTCATAGTTGTTACTGATAAACACTGAAGAGTGACTGTACTGGTAACATGTAAAGTTTTTACTGATAATGTGTGGATGAGCTCTGTCATAGTTGTTACTGATAAACACTGAAGAGTGACTGTACTGGTAACATGTAAAGTTGTTTACTGATAATGTGTGGATGAGCTCTGTCATAGTTGTTACTGATAAACACTGAAGAGTGACTGTACTGGTAACATGTAAAGTTTTTACTGATAATGTGTGGATGAGCTCTGTCATAGTTGTTACTTATAAACACTGAAGAGTGACTGTACTGGTAACATGTAAAGTTGTTACTGATAATGTGTGGATGAGCTCTGTCATAGTTGTAACTGATAAACACTGAAGAGTGACTGTACTGGTAACATGTAAAGTTTTTACTGATAATGTGTGGATGAGCTCTGTCATAGTTGTTACTGATAAACAGTGAAGAGTGACTGTACTGGTAACATGTAAAGTTGTTACTGATAATGTGTGGATGAGCTCTGTCATAGTTGTTACTGATAAACAGTGAAGAGTGACTGTACTGGTAACATGTAAAGTTGTTACTGATAATGTGTGGATGAGCTCTGTCATAGTTGTTACTGATAAACACTGAAGAGTGACTGTACTGGTAACATGTAAAGTTGTTACTGATAATGTGTGGATGAGCTCTGTCATAGTTGTTACTGATAAACACTGAAGAGTGACTGTACTGGTAACATGTAAAGTTGTTACTGATAATGTGTGGATGAGCTCTGTCATAGTTGTTACTGATAAACAGTGAAGAGTGACTGTACTGGTAACATGTAAAGTTTTTACTGATAATGTGTGGATGAGCTCTGTCATAGTTGTTATTGATAAACACTGAAGAGTGACTGTACTGGTAACATGTAAAGTTGTTACTGATAATGTGTGGATGAGCTCTGTCATAGTTGTAACTGATAAACACTGAAGAGTGACTGTACTGGTAACATGTAAAGTTTTTACTGATAATGTGTGGATGAGCTCTGTCATAGTTGTAACTGATAAACACTGAAGAGTGACTGTACTGGTAACATGTAAAGTTTTTACTGATAATGTGTGGATGAGCTCTGTCATAGTTGTAACTGATAAACAGTGAAGAGTGACTGTACTGGTAACATGTAAAGTTGTTACTGATAATGTGTCGATGAGCTCTGTCATAGTTGTTACTGATAAACATTGAAGAGCGACTGTACTGGTAACATGTAAAGTTTTTACTGATAATGTGTGGATGAGCTCTGTCATAGTTGTCACTGATAAACACTGAAGAGTGACTGTACTGGTAACATGTAAAGTTTTTACTGATAATGTGTGGATGAGCTCTGTCATAGTTGTTACTGATAAACACTGAAGAGTGACTGTACTGGTAACATGTAAAGTTGTCACTGATAATGTGTGGATGAGCTCTGTCATAGTTGTAACTGATAAACACTGAAGAGTGACTGTACTGGTAACATGTAAAGTTTTTACTGATAATGTGTGGATGAGCTCTGTCATAGTTGTTACTGATAAACACTGAAGAGTGACTGTACTGGTAACATGTAAAGTTGTTACTGATAATGTGTGGATGAGCTCTGTCATAGTTGTTACTGATAAACACTGAAGAGTGACTGTACTGGTAACATGTAAAGTTTTTACTGATAATGTGTGGATGAGCTCTGTCATAGTTGTTACTGATAAACACTGAAGAGTGACTGTACTGGTAACATGTAAAGTTGTCACTGATAATGTGTGGATGAGCTCTGTCATAGTTGTTACTGATAAACACTGAAGAGTGACTGTACTGGTAACATGTAAAGTTGTCACTGATAATGTGTCAATGAGCTCTGTCATAGTTGTCACTGATAAACACTGAAGAGTGACTGTACTGGTAACATGTAAAGTTTTTACTGATAATGTGTGGATGAGCTCTGTCATAGTTGTTACTGATAAACACTGAAGAGTGACTGTACTGGTAACATGTAAAGTTTTTACTGATAATGTGTGGATGAGCTCTGTCATAGTTGTCACTGATAAACACTGAAAAGTGACTGCACTGGTAACATGTAAAGTTGTTACTGATAATGTGTGGATGAGCTCTGTCATAGTTGTTACTGATAAACACTGAAGAGTGACTGTACTGGTAACATGTAAAGTTTTTACTGATAATGTGTGGATGAGCTCTGTCATAGTTGTTACTGATAAACATTGAAGAGTGACTGTACTGGTAACATGTAAAGTTGTTACTGATAATGTGTGGATGAGCTCTGTCATAGTTGTTACTGATAAACAGTGAAGAGTGACTGTACTGGTAACATGTAAAGTTGTTACTGATAATGTGTGGATGAGCTCTGTCATAGTTGTTACTGATAAACAGTGAAGAGTGACTGTACTGGTAACATGTAAAGTTGTTACTGATAATGTGTGGATGAGCTCTGTCATAGTTGTTACTGATAAACAGTGAAGAGTGACTGTACTGGTAACATGTAAAGTTTTTACTGATAATGTGTGGATGAGCTCTGTCATAGTTGTTATTGATAAACACTGAAGAGTGACTGTACTGGTAACATGTAAAGTTGTTACTGATAATGTGTGGATGAGCTCTGTCATAGTTGTAACTGATAAACATTGAAGAGCGACTGTACTGGTAACATGTAAAGTTGTTACTGATAATGTGTGGATGAGCTCTGTCATAGTTGTTACTGATAAACAGTGAAGAGTGACTGTACTGGTAACATGTAAAGTTGTTACTGATAATGTGTGGATGAGCTCTGTCATAGTTGTTATTGATAAACACTGAAGAGTGACTGTACTGGTAACATGTAAAGTTGTTACTGATAATGTGTGGATGAGCTCTGTCATAGTTGTAACTGATAAACACTGAAGAGTGACTGTACTGGTAACATGTAAAGTTTTTACTGATAATGTGTGGATGAGCTCTGTCATAGTTGTAACTGATAAACACTGAAGAGTGACTGTACTGGTAACATGTAAAGTTTTTACTGATAATGTGTGGATGAGCTCTGTCATAGTTGTAACTGATAAACAGTGAAGAGTGACTGTACTGGTAACATGTAAAGTTGTTACTGATAATGTGTCGATGAGCTCTGTCATAGTTGTTATTGATAAACACTGAAGAGTGACTGTACTGGTAACATGTAAAGTTGTTACTGATAATGTGTGGATGAGCTCTGTCATAGTTGTTACTGATAAACAGTGAAGAGTGACTGTACTGGTAACATGTAAAGTTGTTATTTAACTAAATGTATGTGGGGTCTGTGAACTGATCATATTAGTTTGACCCTGACAAGCTGCAGTGCAAAGAATCATTCATGGGAGATACTTCTGTCTGTCATAAAGTTTGCATATTGTATTTGCATAATATCCAGAACTACCAAAATTCACAGTTTTTCATTATGTATACATATCATATATGATATTTCCTTCCTCTACCATGAGCTGTCACTAAATCAGTAATGTAAGGTAATGTGGATAGTTGATAGCTTTGACATCAAATTCATTTTTACAGGATAAAATTAAATTACAGTTAGCAATATGGCAAGCTGAATATCTGTACCTATTGTGACAAAACCATTTACAGCTTTAATTAGTACATCTCATTAACCTTAATTGCTTCTGTGCAGGAACACCTTTACAAGGCTTACAGATAAATTTGAGTACAAACAGGGCAGAAATGTTTTTAAAAATATGGGGTTAACCATTATACTACTTGCATACATACTGGTGATTCTTAGATTAATAGTAAATTACAATGAACATAAAATCTGTAATATCATTTAAAGGATACTCAGAAAGCTAACTTAAATTTTATTCTAATTTTTCTGAAGATGGAAGAGGAACTGTTGGTGTTTCCAGATGGTCTCATCCATAAATCTAGAATATTTCTTTCCAACATTTATCAAGCCTTCCCTTAAGGCTACTGAAAACAACCTATTGCAAATGTCTGTGTTAGCCATTACTCAACCATACGATATAATGGACATACTAAATATGGTACAATGATTTTACTCTTAAAAAAAGTTTTGCTTTTTAACCCTTTTGCGATAGACTTGGTATAATATACGAGTTTGTCTGTACATTTGCACATGTTAAGTATTTGCATTATATCTTTCGATACAGCATGTGTACCTTCACAAACTTTAATAAACTTTAAGAAAAGATTACAAGTTTTTTTGTATACAAAAAATCAGATCGTTTAATTAAATATTTTTACTAAAGATTTGTTTGGGAAAATAGAGTTTGTTTCGTTACTAGTCTGAGTGCAAAGTGATTTCATGTTAAGATCAGGAAAACTATTCTTCAACACAAAAATCTCAAATATTAGTCGTTTAAACTCTAAAACCTCCTAAATATATTTCAAATGTTTGTTTTCAGTCACACTTCATATTTTATGTTATTTTCTATACACTAACTATGTGGGGTCCGTCATATGACCAACCTTGTAACCATCATAATAAAATAAGAAAATAGATATAAATTTCGTTTTTTTCGTGCTAGAATGACTTCATATTACTACACAAAAATATAAATGTTTAGTCTAAGTGGTTTAAGTCTCATGACACTACACATTTATTGGTTTTTTTTAATTATAATGACCTTCCAGTCGTGCCTAGCTAACATTACATGACCAATAATATGAAATTGACCTTTAGGCTTTGCTATCTTGATTGTGTTTTGGTGCACCAGTATTTTGTAATATACAGACACATTTCAATTATTATACACTGTATATGTATATACATTATTACTACTTAGAAATAAATTATTAAACTTGTTTTTCTTAAAATGTAGAATACATTTAGAAGTAAAGCAAACAATTATTTCTTTTTCCTACGATCTTCGAACTCAGTTGCTGCTGGGCATAAGTTACTAAGCCTTTTAAAATTTCACATGTGGAGAATATCAAACATACTTTTTCTTAGGTTTTATACACACACATTTGAATAACCAAAAGTTTATAAATAACTACACTGATACCATTATAATTTATTAGGCTCAGTAACTAAGATGTATTTGGATGTAAAAGGATATGAAACTTTAAGCAGACTAAAGACAAAACCTATGTCCTTGAAATTGTGGATTGAAAGAACATGGTAACCTTTTCACAGATTAAAATAGTTGAGAAAACCAAGGGTATCTTGAAAGCTGTCGAATGGTTATTCACGTGTCAAATATTGTAGTAAAAGTATATAAGGGACTGTTTCAAAAAATGGAGAGAGACAATTAGGGCCAGTGTTTGATTTAGTACATTAACCATATCTCAGCAAAATAAGATCTGAGGTTCTTATTTTATATTCTAATTTGTCAATATTAGTAATTTGAGTTCCTAATTTGCATGACACAAAAGACTCAATATTTTGACATCAGAAAAATCTAATTTTAACTGCTGCTACATTCAATGTACCACAATTCACAACACTCTATATTTAGATGTGTTCTTTGAATATTTACTTTTAAATGAAGAAATCAACTCATATATAACATTAAAGTTTGACTTGTAATCTACAACTTGAATGCAAGTCAACAAACATGAGGACATGGCCTTTGACCCGTGACCCATCACAAAAGGGTTTTAATGATACAGTTGGTTCCTTTATTATAGATTTTTATTTGGTGAAATACAGACATTATACTGGGGAAGTAGATGTAACAGCACATTGAATGTGCAAAAAGGAATATAACAAATTATTCATTAAATATAAGTTATTTTTATCCTAATGTTAGGCTTTTCCAAACAGAACTTACTGTGAGTAATTCAAAATACTGAAAAAAACTTTTCTGAAAAATAAGAGTAATTGAATTATCTAATACCTGATAAAATATACATCAAAGTGTTTTATAATTACAGATGTGCTATTTAATAAATGCTATTACCCTGCAACAGTAGCATACGATGCTACAGGTTGGGCAGCTGCGGCTGCTGCAGCTGCAGCATAACTCCGAGCAGCAGCTGCCGTGTAAGCTGCTGTAGCTGCATATGTGGCCTGCAAAAAAAAAAGAAATATATATATATATATATATATATGGTATTAACACATATATTTTGATTGACAGAAATTTTCAATGTTACAAACATTACATTACAAACAATAATTAAGACATTTTTGAAGAACAGATTAGAAATATTTACATCAATTTTGGACAATCGGGGACATTTTATGCCTAATCCATACAAACAAGTCATTGGAAAAATATTATTTAGTTTCCTTGTTCTCTGATGACAAAACTACCACTGTCCCTAATTACAAGCTGCTGACCAAGGGGAAGGAAACTGACAAGATGTACCTTCTACTGACACTTGGACTATTCTTTTACCAAAAAATAGTAGGACTGGCCATAACATTATAATGCATTCATAGTTGATAGGGAGAATACGTACAGCACCAAGTTTCAATCCTGAAACTATTAACTAAAAACCAATTGCCCAAACTACCAGGCCATGATAGGCCTACAGTTACTTAAACATATTATTCTTTTAATTTAGTTTTATTGAACAAATAATGAACTAAAGTTGAGTTTTCATTTATAAAATAAAGAACCTTCAGGATCATCTTGAATATATAGACTTCACTGCTATATAAAACGTATTACCAAAATAGCAACAACAACACAAAATGAATGCCTCAGAGTAATTACTCTCATATTGTAAAAGTAATTACTCGAATGTTCTCAGGTAGTTTAACTAATAAAATGTTTTCTCTGTAAACATGTGCTATACTCCATGTTTTCATGTACAACATCATTTCCAAAAGTAAATATTTTACCTTGATTCTTTCTTAACCAGTAATTCCTTGAAGTGCAACACAGTAATTTTTACATTTAGCAGAACTAGTTAATCCTTCGTGTTTAAACGTGTGTTTCTCTGAGGAAATTTATTCAAGAACATATTAGTGTTAAGTGTACTGTAAATATTAATAGTTTGAGAGATAGTATGTGCAAGGGCTAACAGAAGTGTTTTATACTATGCAGAACATTCATTAGGTTGTCTAATTCATGCTTATATTAACTTACAAAGCATGATAACACTGCACAACAAAGTTTTTGCTTGAACACTGCTGGGTGTTCCTCATAGATTTTTGGCTGCTGATCACGAAAATCACATCCAAATTTGCCCATCACGTACCGTTTCATCAAAATCTTCAGTTTTGCAACAATGGAAAAAGGATATCAGGGCAACTGGAATCTGTCAGTGTTTGCAGACTACTATTGGACACTGCAACGTGATGCACCGAACATTGAATGCAAACGAAAATCAGGAGCAAAACACTTTTAATTATGTTGAACTTAATAGCATATTAGAAACGTAAACGCAATTAAATACGTTAATGCCAGTAAACAGTTAACTGTCTATTTCTCAGAGTTCCTACGTGATGAAGCAAAACCAAAACTATATTTGTGCATACCCACCAGGTATGTGCCACAATCAACAAAAACGTTTCAGGAAGCAAAACTTTTACAAAAAATTGTTGTGCAGTGTAGTCTCACCAATATACTACAATATTTCAAGCACACATAATTATGAAATAAAAAACTTACCGGCAACTGATATCTCTCGGCTCCAGCATAGGCTAAAAATGGATCCTGATAAATACCTCTGTAAAAATATAATACAATCCATTATAAACAAGTTACTGCATTTCATTTCTAAATCTAGTTTCATTACAACACACTTGGCTTGTTTGTTAATATTAAGTGTGTATAATCAGAAAAAAAGTTAGCTAATTCAAGCAATCCAAAAAACAAAAGAAAAACTGAGCCAGTGCTTAAACTTATAAATGTGTTATTTCTCCTTTATTTTAGAAAAAATTAAATAAAATGTTTATGAAACTTTATTAAGAAGAATTACAAGAGCAATAAATTTTTGAAACAATTCTGAATAAGAATCAATAATGATAAATAATCTTGTTAAAGTGAAATATAACGTTTTCTTTTTGTCCATAGGTTGCACTGCTGTCATTTTTCCACTCTATGGTTTTCTTTTATGTAACAGAATTATATAAACAAAGATGGTGGTCCATTTAAATAACCAGAATCACAACAAATTAAAATTTGTGCAATAAATCCTGTCCAGAGCAATAACTTATAAAAACTACTGAAGTGGATTATTGCTTAATCATCCATAAATACAATAATTATATTTAAAACTGCCTTCACATGGTTGCATCTCTTCTATGTCAAATTGCAATGAATACAGTTCTGAATCAAACCATGTACACTTTCAAGATCCATCAAACACATTATTTGTACAAGAACTGGAAAATTCACAATTTTGGGCACGTAATTACATCAGAGTCAAGACTGGCAAAGATTTTGATATGTAAAATAGAAGGAAGTGGCAAGTAGAGACTTGTTTGGCTTGGTGAAATTGGGAGATTTAATAATGAAAGTAGGTGAGGATTAGTAAACATTAGAGAACCATAACTGTCTACTTTCAGAATTGAGAACACCATTACTGACAATATATAATGGTGTATAATCTGGTGTTTAGCAATAAAATACAAACCAATAAAACTGAAAATAAGTTTAACCAACTACCTTCCATCAGGTTATTCACTTTCACCACTGAAAATAAGTTTAACCAACTACCTTCCATCAGGTTATTCACTTTCACTACTGAAAATAAGTTTAACCAACTACCTTCCATCAGGTTATTCACTTTCACCACTGAAAATAAGTTTAACCAACTACCTTCCATCAGGTTATTCACTTTCACCACTGAAAATAAGTTTAACCAACTACTTCCATCAGGTTATTCACTTTCACCACTGAAAATAAGTTTAACCAACTACCTTCCATCAGGTTATTCACTTTCACTACTGAAAATAAGTTTAACCAACAACCTTCCATCAGGTTATTCACTTTCACCACTGAAAATAGGTTTAACCAACTACCTTCCATCAGGTTATTCACTTTCACCACTGAAAATAGGTTTAACCAACTACCTTCCATCAGGTTATTCACTTTCACCACTGAAAATAAGTTTAACCAACTACCTTCCATCAGGTTATTCACTTTCACTACTGAAAATAAGTTTAACCAACTACCTTCCATCAGGTTATTCACTTTCACCACTGAAAATAAGTTTAACCAACTACCTTCCATCAGGTTATTCACTTTCACCACTGAAAATAGGTTTAACCAACTACCTTCCATCAGGTTATTCACTTTCACCACTGAAAATAAGTTTAACCAACTACCTTCCATCAGGTTATTCACTTTCACCACTGAAAATAAGTTTAACCAACTACCTTCCATCAGGTTATTCACTTTCACCACTGAAAATAGGTTTAACCAACTACCTTCCATCAGGTTATTCACTTTCACCACTGAAAATAGGTTTAACCAACTACCTTCCATCAGGTTATTCACTTTCACCACTGAAAATAGGTTTAACCAACTACCTTCCATCAGGTTATTCACTTTCACCACTGAAAATAGGTTTAACCAACTACCTTCCATCAGGTTATTCACTTTCACCACTGAAAATAAGTTTAACCAACTACCTTTCATCAGGTTATTCACTTTCACTACTGAAAATAGGTTTAACCAACTACCTTCCATCAGGTTATTCACTTTCACCACTGAAAATAAGTTTAACCAACTACCTTCCATCAGGTTATTCACTTTCACCTTGTAAATTTTCAATTTGTGACTTTTCTTTAATGGTAACCAATAAAATAACATTACAGTAGCTATAAATAAATTAAATAACATTATAATAGCAATAAATTAAATAACATTACAATAGTTATAAATAAATTTACATTAATTTTACAAAATATTATTTTGCATACCATTAGTAATTATGCTATGATTAGAGAGTTTAAATTTGTTTTCATATTGATGTTGTTAAATTTATCTGTGCATTGATATGAATATCAGTGCTTCTGTTATCAATTTTATGATTTAGGTGATTCTCAATACTTTTGTTTATCAGTTTTATAATTAGCACAATTCTCAATGCTTTTGTTATGAATTTTATAATTTATGTGATTTTCAATGCTTTTATCAGTTTTATACTTTATGTGATTCTCAATGCTTTTGTTATTAGTTTGTAATTTGTGTGATTCTCAATGCTTTTGTTATTAGTTTGTAATTTGTGTGATTCTCAATGCTTTTGTTATTAGTTTTATAATTAATGTGATTCTCAATGCTTTTTCTGTAAAATTTATAATTTGCTCAATTCTCAATGCTTTTGTTATTAGTTTTATAATTAATGTGATTCTCAATGCTTTTGCTGTAAGATTTATAATTTGCACAATTCTCAATGCTTTTGCTGTAAAATTTATAATTTGCACAATTCTCAATGCTTTTGTTATCACTTTTATAATTTATGTGATTCTCAGTGCTTTTGTTATCAGTTTTATAATTTATGTGATTCTCAATGTTTTTGTTATCAGTTTTATAATTTATGTGATTCTCAGTGCTTTTGTTATTAGTTTTATAATTAATGTGATTCTCAGTGCTTTTGTTCTCAGTTTTATAATTAATGTGATTCTCAGTGCTTTTGTTCTCAGTTTTATAATTAATGTGATTCTCAGTGCTTTTGTTATCAGTTTTATAATTTATGTGATTCTCATTGCTTTTATTAATTATATTTGTGTGATTCTCAGTGCTTTTGTTATCAGTTTTATAATTTATGTGATTTTCTATGCTTTTGTTATCAGTTTTATAATTTATGTGATTCTCAATGCTTTTGTTATTAGTTTGTAATTTGTGTGATTCTCAATGCTTTTGTTATTAGTTTTATAATTAATGTGATTCTCAATGCTCTGTTATGAATTTTATAATTAATGTGATTCTCAGTGCTTTTGTTATCAGTTTTATAATTTATGTGATTCTCAATGCTTTTTTATTAGTTTGTAATTTGTGTGATTCTCAATGCTTTTGTTATTAGTTTGTAATTTGTGTGATTCTCAGTGCTTTTGTTATCAGTTTTATAATTTATATGATTCTCAATGCTTTCGTTATCAGTTTTATAATTTATGTGATTCTTAGTGCTTTTGTTATTAGTGTTATAATTTATGTGATTCTCAATGCTTTTGTTATCAGTTTTATAATTTATGTGATTCTAAGTGCTTTTGTTATTAGTTTTATAATTTATGTGATTCTCAATGCTTTTGCTCTAAGATTTATCATTTGCACAATTCTCAATGATTTTATCACTTTTATAATTTATGTGATTCTCAGTGCTTTTGTAATTAGTTTTATAATTAATGTGATTCTCAGTGCTTTTGTTCTCAGTTTTATAATTAATGTGATTCTCAGTGCTTTTGTTATCAGTTTTATAATTTATGTGATTCTCATTGCTTTTATTAATTTTATTTGTGTGATTCTCAGTGCTTTTGTTATCAGTTTTATAATTTATGTGATTCTCAGTGCTTTTGTTATCAGTTTTATAATTTATGTGATTTTCAATGCTTTTGTTATCAGTTTGTAATTTGTGTGATTCTCACTGCTTTTATTATCAGTTTTATAATTTGCGATTCTCACTGCTTTTGTTATCAGTTTTATAATTTGTGATTCTGAGTGCTTTTGTTATCAGTTTTACAATTTGTGATTCTCACTGCTTTTGTTATCAGTTTTATAATTTATGTGATTCTCAGTGCTTTTTTTATTAGTTTGTAATTTGTGTGATTCTCAATGCTTTTGTTATTAGTTTGTAATTTGTGTGATTCTCAATGCTTTTGTTATTAGTTTGTAATTTGTGTCATTCTCAATGCTTTTGTTTTTAGTTTTATAATTAATGTGATTCTCAGTGCTATTGTTATCAGTTTTATAATTTGTGATTCTCAATGCTTTTGCTGTAAGATTTATAATTTGCACAATTCTCAATGCTTTTGCTATCATTTTTATAATTTATGTGATTCTTAGTGCTTTTGCTATTAGTTTTATAATTTGCACAATTCTCAATGCTTTTTTTATGAATTTTATAATTTATGTGATTCTTAATGCTTCTGTTATCAGTTTTATAATGTGATTCTCAATGCTTTTGTTATGAATTTTATAATTAATGTGATTCTTAATACTTTTGTTATTAGTTTTATAATTTATGTGATTCTCAGTGCTTTTGTTGTTAGTTTTATAACTTATGTGATTCTCAGTGCTTTTGTTATTAGTTTTATAATTAATGTGATTCTTAGTGCGTTTATTCATTTTATTTGTGTGATTCTCAGTGCTTTTGTTATGAATTTTATAATTAATGTGATTCTCAATCCTTTTGTTTATCAGTTTTATAATTTGCACAATTCTCATTGCTTTTGTTATGAATTTTATAATTTATGTGATTTTCAATGCTTTTATGAGTTTTATAATTTATGTGATTCTCAGTGCTTTTGTTATCAGTTTTATAATTAATGTGATTCTCAGTGCTTTTGTGATGTTTTATAATTAGTGTGATTCTCAGTGCTTTTATTATCAGTTTTATAATTGATGTGATTCTCAATGCTTTCATTATCAGTTTTATAATTTATGTTTCTTAGTGCTTTTGTTATTAGTTTTATAATTAATGTGATTCTCACTGCTTTTATTAATTTTATTTATGTGATTATCAGTGCTTTTGTGATCAGTTTTATAATTTATGTGATTTCCAATGTTTTTGCTGTAAGATTTATAATTTGCACAATTCTCAATGCTTTTCTTAGTTTTATAATTAATGTGATTCTCAATGCTTTTGTAATTAGTTTTATAATTTGTGTGATTCTCGATGCTTTGCTGCAAGTTTTATAATTTGCACAATTCTCAATGCTTTTGTTGTGAATTTTATAATTAATGTGATTCTCAATGCTTCTGTTATGAATTCTTTAATTAATGTGATTCTCAGTGCTTTTGTTATCAGTTTTATAATTTATGTGATTCTCAATGCTGTTTTATTAGTTTGTAATTTGTGTGATTCTCAGTGCTTTTGTTATCAGTTTTATAATTTATATGATTCTCAATGCTTTTGTTATTAGTTTGTAATTTGTGTGATTCTCAATGCTTTTGTTATTAGTTTGTAATTTGTGTGATTTTCAATGCTTTTGTTATTAGTTTTATAATTAATGTGATTCTCAATGCCTTTTCTGTAAGATTTATAATTTGCACAATTCTCAATGCTTTTGTTATGTTTTATAATTAATGTGATTCTCAATGCTTTTGCTGTAAAATTTATAATTTGCACAATTCTCAATGCTTTTGTTATCACTTTTATAATTTATGTGATTCTCAGTGCTTTTGTTATCAGTTTTATAATTTATGTGATTTTCAATGCTTTTGTTATCAGTTTTATAATTTATGTGATTCTCAATGCTGTTTTATTAGTTTGTAATTTGTGTGATTCTCAGTGCTTTTGTTCTCAGTTTTATAATTAATGTGATTCTCAGTGCTTTTGTTATCAGTTTTATAATTTATGTGATTTTCAATGCTTTTGTTATCAGTTTTATAATTTATGTGATTCTCAATGCTTTTGTTATTAGTTTGTAATTTGTGTGATTCTCAATGCTTTTCTTATCAGTTTTATAATTAATGCGATTCTCAATGCTTTTGCTGTAAAATTTATAATTTGCAAAATTCTCAATGCTTTTGTTATCACTTTTATAATTTATGTTATTCTCAGTGCTTTTGTTATCAGTTTTATAATTAATGTGATTCTCAGTGCCTTTGTTATTAGTTTTATAATTTATGTGATTCTCAATGTTTTTGTTATCAGTTTTATAATTTATGTGATTCTCAGTGCTTTTGTTATTAGTTTTATAATTAATGTGATTCTCAGTGCTTTTGTTCTCAGTTTTATAATTAATGTGATTCTCAGTGCTTTTGTTATCAGTTTTATAATTTATGTGATTCTCATTGCTTTTATTAATTATATTTGTGTGATTCTCAGTGCTTTTGTTATCAGTTTTATAATTTATGTGATTTTCAATGCTTTTGTTATCAGTTTTATAATTTATGTGATTCTCAATGCTTTTGTTATTAGTTTGTAATTTGTGTGATTCTCAATGCTTTTGTTATTAGTTTGTAATTTGTGTGATTCTCAATGCTTTTGTTATTAGTTTTATAATTAATGTGATTCTCAATGCTCTGTTATGAATTTTATAATTAATGTGATTCTCAGTGCTTTTGTTATCAGTTTTATAATTTATGTGATTCTCAATGCTTTTTTATTAGTTTGTAATTTGTGTGATTCTCAATGCTTTTGTTATTAGTTTGTAATTTGTGTGATTCTCAGTGCTTTTGTTATCAGTTTTATAATTTATATGATTCTCAATGCTTTCGTTATCAGTTTTATAATTTATGTGATTCTTAGTGCTTTTGTTATTAGTGTTATAATTTATGTGATTCTCAATGCTTTTGTTATCAGTTTTATAATTTATGTGATTCTCAGTGCTTTTGTTATCAGTTTTATAATTTATGTGATTCTCAGTTCTTTTGTTATCAGTTTTATAATTTATGTGATTCTCAGTGCTTTTGTTATTAGTTTTATAATTTATGTGATTCTCAGTGCTTTTGTTCTCAGTTTTATAATTAATGTGATTCTCAGTGCTTTTGTTATCAGTTTTATAATTTATGTGATTCTCATTGCTTTTATTAATTATATTTGTGTGATTCTCAGTGCTTTTGTTATCAGTTTTATAATTTATGTGATTTTCAATGCTTTTGTTATCAGTTTTATAATTTATGTGATTCTCAATGCTTTTGTTATTAGTTTGTAATTTGTGTGATTCTCAATGCTTTTGTTATCAGTTTTATAATTAATGCGATTCTCAATGCTTTTGCTGTAAAATTTATAATATGCAAAATTCTCAATGCTTTTGTTATGAATTTTATAATTTATGTGATTTTCAATGCTTTTATGAGTTTTATAATTTATGTGATTCTCAGTGCTTTTGTTATCAGTTTTATAATTAATGTGATTCTCAGTGCTTTTGTGATGTTTTATAATTAGTGTGATTCTCAGTGCTTTTATTATCAGTTTTATAATTGATGTGATTCTCAATGCTTTCATTATCAGTTTTATAATTTATGTTTCTTAGTGCTTTTGTTATTAGTTTTATAATTAATGTGATTCTCACTGCTTTTATTAATTTTATTTATGTGATTATCAGTGCTTTTGTGATCAGTTTTATAATTTATGTGATTTCCAATGTTTTTGCTGTAAGATTTATAATTTGCACAATTCTCAATGCTTTTATTAGTTTTATAATTAATGTGATTCTCAATGCTTTTGTAATTAGTTTTATAATTTGTGTGATTCTCGATGCTTTTGCTGCAAGTTTTATAATTTGCACAATTCTCAATGCTTTTGTTGTGAATTTTATAATTAATGTGATTCTCAATGCTTCTGTTATGAATTCTTTAATTAATGTGATTCTCAGTGCTTTTGTTATCAGTTTTATAATTTATGTGATTCTCAATGCTGTTTTATTAGTTTGTAATTTGTGTGATTCTCAGTGCTTTTGTTATCAGTTTTATAATTTATATGATTCTCAATGCTTTTGTTATTAGTTTGTAATTTGTGTGATTCTCAATGCTTTTGTTATTAGTTTGTAATTTGTGTGATTTTCAATGCTTTTGTTATTAGTTTTATAATTAATGTGATTCTCAATGCCTTTTCTGTAAGATTTATAATTTGCACAATTCTCAATGCTTTTGTTATGTTTTATAATTAATGTGATTCTCAATGCTTTTGCTGTAAAATTTATAATTTGCACAATTCTCAATGCTTTTGTTATCACTTTTATAATTTATGTGATTCTGAGTGCTTTTGTTATCAGTTTTATAATTTATGTGATTTTCAATGCTTTTGTTATCAGTTTTATAATTTATTTGATTCTCAATGCTGTTTTATTAGTTTGTAATTTGTGTGATTCTCAGTGCTTTTGTTCTCAGTTTTATAATTAATGTGATTTTCAGTGCTTTTGTTATCAGTTTTATAATTTATGTGATTTTCAATGCTTTTGTTATCAGTTTTATAATTTATGTGATTCTCAATGCTTTTGTTATTAGTTTGTAATTTGTGTGATTCTCAATGCTTTTGTTATCAGTTTTATAATTAATGCGATTCTCAATGCTTTTGCTGTAAAATTTATAATTTGCAAAATTCTCAATGCTTTTGTTATCACTTTTATAATTTATGTTATTCTCAGTGCTTTTGTTATCAGTTTTATAATTAATGTGATTCTCAGTGCTTTTGTTATTAGTTTTATAATTTATGTGATTCTCAATGTTTTTGTTATCAGTTTTATAATTTATGTGATTCTCAGTGCTTTTGATATTAGTTTTATAATTAATGTGATTCTCAGTGCTTTTGTTCTCAGTTTTATAATTAATGTGATTCTCAGTGCTTTTGTTATCAGTTTTATAATTTATGTGATTCTCATTGCTTTTTATTAATTATATTTGTGTGATTCTCAGTGCTTTTGTTATCAGTTTTATAATTTATGTGATTTTCAATGCTTTTGTTATCAGTTTTATAATTTATGTGATTCTCAATGCTTTTGTTATTAGTTTGTAATTTGTGTGATTCTCAATGCTTTTGTTATTAGTTTGTAATTTGTGTGATTCTCAATGCTTTTGTTATTAGTTTTATAATTAATGTGATTCTCAATGCTCTGTTATGAATTTTATAATTAATGTGATTCTCAGTGCTTTTGTTATCAGTTTTATAATTTATGTGATTCTCAATGCTTTTTTATTAGTTTGTAATTTGTGTGATTCTCAATGCTTTTGTTATTAGTTTGTAATTTGTGTGATTCTCAGTGCTTTGTTATCAGTTTTATAATTTATATGATTCTCAATGCTTTCGTTATCAGTTTTATAATTTATGTGATTCTTAGTGCTTTTGTTATCAGTTTTATAATTTATGTGATTCTCAGTGCTTTTGTTATCAGTTTTATAATTTATGTGATTCTCAGTGCTTTTGTTATTAGTTTTATAATTTATGTGATTCTCAGTGCTTTTGTTCTCAGTTTTATAATTAATGTGATTCTCAGTGCTTTTGTTATCAGTTTTATAATTTATGTGATTCTCATTGCTTTTATTAATTATATTTGTGTGATTCTCAGTGCTTTTGTTATCAGTTTTATAATTTATGTGATTTTCAATGCTTTTGTTATCAGTTTTATAATTTACGTGATTCTCAATGCTTTTGTTATTAGTTTGTAATTTGTGTGATTCTCAATGCTTTTGTTATCAGTTTTATAATTAATGCGATTCTCAATGCTTTTGCTGTAAAATTTATAATATGCAAAATTCTCAATGCTTTTGTTATCACTTTTATAATTTATGTTATTCTCAGTGCTTTTGTTATCAGTTTTATAATTAATGTGATTCTCAGTGCTTTTGTTATCAGTTTTATAATTTATGTGATTCTCAATGTTTTTGTTATCAGTTTTATAATTTATGTGATTCTCAGTGCTTTTGTTATTAGTTTTATAATTAATGTGATTCTCAGTGCTTTTGTTCTCAGTTTTATAATTAATGTGATTCTCAGTGCTTTTGTTATCAGTTTTATAATTTATGTGATTCTCATTGCTTTTATTAATTATATTTGTGTGATTCTCAGTGCTTTTGTTATCAGTTTTATAATTTATGTGATTTTCAATGCTTTTGTTATCAGTTTTATAATTTATGTGATTCTCAATGCTTTTGTTATTAGTTTGTAATTTGTGTGATTCTCAATGCTTTTGTTATTAGTTTGTAATTTGTGTGATTCTCAATGCTTTTGTTATTAGTTTTATAATTAATGTGATTGTCAATGCTCTGTTATGAATTTTATAATTAATGTGATTCTCAGTGCTTTTGTTATCAGTTTTATAATTTATGTGATTCTCAATGCTTTTTTATTAGTTTGTAATTTGTGTGATTCTCAATGCTTTTGTTATTAGTTTGTAATTTGTGTGATTCTCAGTGCTTTTGTTATCAGTTTTATAATTTATATGATTCTCAATGCTTTCGTTATCAGTTTTATAATTTATGTGATTCTTAGTGCTTTTGTTATTAGTGTTATAATTTATGTGATTCTCAATGCTTTTGTTATCAGTTTTATAATTTATGTGATTCTCAGTGCTTTTGTTATCAGTTTTATAATTTATGTGATTCTCAGTGCTTTTGTTATTAGTTTTATAATTTATGTGATTCTCAGTGCTTTTGTTCTCAGTTTTATAATTAATGTGATTCTCAGTGCTTTTGTTATCAGTTTTATAATTTGTGATTCTCATTGCTTTTATTAATTTTATTTGTGTGATTCTCAGTGCTTTTGTTATCAGTTTTATAATTTATATGATTTTCAATGCTTTTGTTATCAGTTTTATAATTTATATGATTTTCAATGCTTTTGTTATTAGTTTGTAATTTGTGTGATTCTCACTGCTTTTATTATCAGTTTTATAATTTGCGATTCTCACTGCTTTTGTTATCAGTTTTATAATTTGTGATTCTCAGTGCTTTTGTTATCAGTTTTACAATTTGTGATTCTCACTGCTTTTGTTATCAGTTTTATAATTTATGTGATTCTCAGTGCTTTTTTTATTAGTCTGTAATTTGTGTGATTCTCAATGCTTTTGTTATTAGTTTGTAATTTGTGTCATTCTCAATGCTTTTGTTTTTAGTTTTATAATTTGTGTGATTCTCAATGCTTTTGCTGTAAGATTTATAATTTGCACAATTCTCAATGCTTTTGCTATCATTTTTATAATTTATGTGATTCTTACTGCTTTTGCTATTAGTTTTATAATTTGCACAATTCTCAATGTTTTTTTTATGAATTTTATAATTTATGTGATTCTTAATGCTTCTGTTATCAGTTTTATAATGTGATTCTCAATGCTTTTGTTATGAATTTTATAATTAATGTGATTCTTAGTGCTTTTGTTATTAGTTTTATAATTTATGTGATTCTCAGTGCTTTTGTTGTTAGTTCTTTAATTTATGTGATTCTCAGTGCTTTTGTTATTAGTTTTATAATTAATGTGATTCTTAGTGAGTTTATTAATTTTATTTGTGTGATTCTCAGTGCTTTTGTTATTAGTTTTATAATTAATGTGATTCTTAGTGCTTTTATTAATTTTATTTGTGTGATTCTCAGTGCTTTTGTTATTAGTTTTATAATTAATGTGATTCTTAGTGCTTTTATTAATTTTATTTGTGTGATTCTCAGTGCTTTTGTTAGGAATTTTATAATTAATGTGATTCTCAATCCTTTTGTTTATCAGTTTTATAATTTGCACAATTCTCAATGCTTTTGTTATGAATTTTATAATTTATGTGATTTTCAATGCTTTTATGAGTTTTATAATTTATGTGATTCTCAGTGCTTTTGTTATCAGTTTTATAATTAATGTGATTCTCAGTGCTTTTGTGATGTTTTATAATTAATGTGATTCTCAGTGCTTTTATTATCAGTTTTATAATTGATGTGATTCTCAATGCTTTCATTATCAGTTTTATAATTTATGTTTCTTAGTGCTTTTGTTATTAGTTTTATAATTAATGTGATTCTCACTGCTTTTATTAATTTTATTTATGTGATTATCAGTGCTTTTGTTATCAGTTTTATAATTTATGTGATTTTCAATGTTTTTGCAGTAAGATTTATAATTTGCACAATTCTCAATGCTTTTATTAGTTTTATAATTAATGTGATTCTCAATGCTTTTGTAATTAGTTTTATAATTTGTGTGATTCTCGATGCTTTTGCTGCATGTTTTATAATTTGCACAATTCTCAATGATTTTGTTGTGAATTTTATAATTAATGTGATTCTCAATGCTTCTGTTATGAATTCTTTAATTAATGTGATTCTCAGTGCTTTTGTTATCAGTTTTATAATTTATGTGATTCTTAATGCTGTTTTATTAGTTTGTAATTTGTGTGATTCTCAATGCTTTTGTTATTAGTTTGTAATTTGTGTCATTCTCAATGCTTTTGTTTTTAGTTTTATAATTTGTGTGATTCTCAATGCTTTTGCTGTAAGATTTATAATTTGCACAATTCTCAATGCTTTTGCTATCATTTTTATAATTTATGTGATTCTTACTGCTTTTGCTATTAGTTTTATAATTTGCACAATTCTCAATGTTTTTTTTATGAATTTTATAATTTATGTGATTCTTAATGCTTCTGTTATCAGTTTTATAATGTGATTCTCAATGCTTTTGTTATGAATTTTATAATTAATGTGATTCTTAGTGCTTTTGTTATTAGTTTTATAATTTATGTGATTCTCAGTGCTTTTGTTGTTAGTTCTTTAATTTATGTGATTCTCAGTGCTTTTGTTATTAGTTTTATAATTAATGTGATTCTTAGTGCGTTTATTAATTTTATTTGTGTGATTCTCAGTGCTTTTGTTATTAGTTTTATAATTAATGTGATTCTTAGTGCTTTTATTAATTTTATTTGTGTGATTCTCAGTGCTTTTGTTATTAGTTTTATAATTAATGTGATTCTTAGTGCTTTTATTAATCTTATTTGTGTGATTCTCAGTGCTTTTGTTAGGAATTTTATAATTAATGTGATTCTCAATCCTTTTGTTTATCAGTTTTATAATTTGCACAATTCTCAATGCTTTTGTTATGAATTTTATAATTTATGTGATTTTCAATGCATTTATGAGTTTTATAATTTATGTGATTCTCAGTGCTTTTGTTATCAGTTTTATAATTAATGTGATTCTCAGTGCTTTTGTGATGTTTTATAATTAATGTGATTCTCAGTGCTTTTATTATCAGTTTTATAATTGATGTGATTCTCAATGCTTTCATTATCAGTTTTATAATTTATGTTTCTTAGTGCTTTTGTTATTAGTTTTATAATTAATGTGATTCTCACTGCTTTTATTAATTTTATTTATGTGATTATCAGTGCTTTTGTTATCAGTTTTATAATTTATGTGATTTTCAATGTTTTTGCTGTAAGATTTATAATTTGCACAATTCTCAATGCTTTTATTAGTTTTATAATTAATGTGATTCTCAATGCTTTTGTAATTAGTTTTATAATTTGTGTGATTCTCGATGCTTTTGCTGCATGTTTTATAATTTGCACAATTCTCAATGATTTTGTTGTGAATTTTATAATTAATGTGATTCTCAATGCTTCTGTTATGAATTCTTTAATTAATGTGATTCTCAGTGCTTTTGTTATCAGTTTTATAATTTATGTGATTCTCAATGCTGTTTTATTAGTTTGTAATTTTTGTGATTCTCAGTGCTTTTGTTATCAGTTTTATAATTTATATGATTCTCAATGCTTTTGTTATTAGTTTGTAATTTGTGTGATTCTCAATGCTTTTGTTATTAGTTTGTAATTTGTGTGATTTTCAATGCTTTTGTTATTCGTTTTATAATTAATGTGATTCTCAATGCCTTTTCTGTAAGATTTATAATTTGCACAATTCTCAATGCTTTTGTTATGTTTTATAATTAATGTGATTCTCAATGCTTTTGCTGTAAAATTTATAATTTGCACAATTCTCAATGCTTTTGTTATCACTTTTATAATTTATGTGATTCTGAGTGCTTTTGTTATCAGTTTTATAATTTATGTGATTTTCAATGCTTTTGTTATCAGTTTTATAATTTATTTGATTCTCAATGCTGTTTTATTAGTTTGTAATTTGTGTGATTCTCAGTGCTTTTGTTCTCAGTTTTATAATTAATGTGATTTTCAGTGCTTTTGTTATCAGTTTTATAATTTATGTGATTTTCAATGCTTTTGTTATCAGTTTTATAATTTATGTGATTCTCAATGCTTTTGTTATTAGTTTGTAATTTGTGTGATTCTCAATGCTTTTGTTATCAGTTTTATAATTAATGCGATTCTCAATGCTTTTGCTGTAAAATTTATAATTTGCAAAATTCTCAATGCTTTTGTTATCACTTTTATAATTTATGTTATTCTCAGTGCTTTTGTTATCAGTTTTATAATTAATGTGATTCTCAGTGCTTTTGTTATTAGTTTTATAATTTATGTGATTCTCAATGTTTTTGTTATCAGTTTTATAATTTATGTGATTCTCAGTGCTTTTGTTATTAGTTTTATAATTAATGTGATTCTCAGTGCTTTTGTTCTCAGTTTTATAATTAATGTGATTCTCAGTGCTTTTGTTATCAGTTTTATAATTTGTGATTCTCATTGCTTTTATTAATTATATTTGTGTGATTCTCAGTGCTTTTGTTATCAGTTTTACAATTTATGTGATTTTCAATGCTTTTGTTATCAGTTTTATAATTAATGTGATTCTCAATGCTCTGTTATGAATTTTATAATTAATGTGATTCTCAGTGCTTTTGTTATCAGTTTTATAATTTATGTGATTCTCAATGCTTTTTTATTAGTTTGTAATTTGTGTGATTCTCAATGCTTTTGTTATTAGTTTGTAATTTGTGTGATTCTCAGTGCTTTTGTTATCAGTTTTATAATTTATATGATTCTCAATGCTTTCGTTATCAGTTTTATAATTTATGTGATTCTTAGTGCTTTTGTTATCAGTTTTATAATTTATGTGATTCTCAGTGCTTTTGTTATCAGTTTTATAATTTATGTGATTCTCAGTGCTTTTGTTATTGGTTTTATAATTTATGTGATTCTCAGTGCTTTTGTTATCAGTTTTATAATTAATGTGATTCTCAGTGCTTTTGTTATCAGTTTTATAATTTATGTGATTCTCATTGCTTTTATTAATTATATTTGTGTGATTCTCAGTGCTTTTGTTATCAGTTTTATAATTTATGTGATTTTCAATGCTTTTGTTATCAGTTTTATAATTTACGTGATTCTCAATGCTTTTGTTATTAGTTTGTAATTTGTGTGATTCTCAATGCTTTTGTTATCAGTTTTATAATTAATGCGATTCTCAATGCTTTTGCTGTAAAATTTATAATATGCAAAATTCTCAATGCTTTTGTTATCAGTTTTATAATTTATGTGATTCTCAGTGCTTTGTTATCAGTTTTATAATTAATGTGATTCTCAGTGCTTTTGTTATCAGTTTTATAATTTATGTGATTCTCAATGTTTTTGTTATCAGTTTTATAATTTATGTGATTCTCAGTGCTTTTGTTATTAGTTTTATAATTAATGTGATTCTCAGTGCTTTTGTTATCAGTTTTATAATTTATGTGATTCTCATTGCTTTTATTAATTATATTTGTGTGATTCTCAGTGCTTTTGTTATCAGTTTTATAATTTATGTGATTTTCAATGCTTTTGTTATCAGTTTTATAATTTATGTGATTCTCAATGCTTTTGTTATTAGTTTGTAATTTGTGTGATTCTCAATGCTTTTGTTATTAGTTTGTAATTTGTGTGATTCTCAATGCTTTTGTTATTAGTTTTATAATTAATGTGATTCTCAATGCTCTGTTATGAATTTTATAATTAATGTGATTCTCAGTGCTTTTGTTATCAGTTTTATAATTTATGTGATTCTCAATGCTTTTTTTTTTTAGTTTGTAATTTGTGTGATTCTCAATGCTTTTGTTATTAGTTTGTAATTTGTGTGATTCTCAGTGCTTTTGTTATCAGTTTTATAATTTATATGATTCTCAATGCTTTCGTTATCAGTTTTATAATTTATGTGATTCTTAGTGCTTTTGTTATTAGTGTTATAATTTATGTGATTCTCAATGCTTTTGTTATCAGTTTTATAATTTATGTGATTCTCAGTGCTTTTGTTATCAGTTTTATAATTTATGTGATTCTCAGTGCTTTTGTTATTAGTTTTATAATTTATGTGATTCTCAGTGCTTTTGTTATCAGTTTTATAATTAATGTGATTCTCAGTGCTTTTGTTATCAGTTTTATAATTTGTGATTCTCATTGCTTTTATTAATTTTATTTGTGTGATTCTCAGTGCTTTTGTTATCAGTTTTATAATTTATATGATTTTCAATGCTTTTGTTATCAGTTTTATAATTTATATGATTTTCAATGCTTTTGTTATTAGTTTGTAATTTGTGTGATTCTCACTGCTTTTATTATCAGTTTTATAATTTGCGATTCTCACTGCTTTTGTTATCAGTTTTATAATTTGTGATTCTCAGTGCTTTTGTTATCAGTTTTACAATTTGTGATTCTCACTGCTTTTGTTATCAGTTTTATAATTTATGTGATTCTCAGTGCTTTTTTTTTATTAGTTTGTAATTTGTGTGATTCTCAATGCTTTTGTTATTAGTTTGTAATTTGTGTCATTCTCAATGCTTTTGTTTTTAGTTTTATAATTTGTGTGATTCTCAATGCTTTTGCTGTAAGATTTATAATTTGCACAATTCTCAATGCTTTTGCTATCATTTTTATAATTTATGTGATTCTTACTGCTTTTGCTATTAGTTTTATAATTTGCACATTCTCAATGTTTTTTTTTTATGAATTTTATAATTTATGTGATTCTTAATGCTTCTGTTATCAGTTTTATAATGTGATTCTCAATGCTTTTGTTATGAATTTTATAATTAATGTGATTCTTAGTGCTTTTGTTATTAGTTTTATAATTTATGTGATTCTCAGTGCTTTTGTTGTTAGTTCTTTAATTTATGTGATTCTCAGTGCTTTTGTTATTAGTTTTATAATTAATGTGATTCTTAGTGAGTTTATTAATTTTATTTGTGTGATTCTCAGTGCTTTTGTTATTAGTTTTATAATTAATGTGATTCTTAGTGCTTTTATTAATTTTATTTGTGTGATTCTCAGTGCTTTTGTTATTAGTTTTATAATTAATGTGATTCTTAGTGCTTTTATTAATTTTATTTGTGTGATTCTCAGTGCTTTTGTTAGGAATTTTATAATTAATGTGATTCTCAATCCTTTTGTTTATCAGTTTTATAATTTGCACAATTCTCAATGCTTTTGTTATGAATTTTATAATTTATGTGATTTTCAATGCTTTTATGAGTTTTATAATTTATGTGATTCTCAGTGCTTTTGTTATCAGTTTTATAATTAATGTGATTCTCAGTGCTTTTGTGATGTTTTATAATTAATGTGATTCTCAGTGCTTTTATTATCAGTTTTATAATTGATGTGATTCTCAATGCTTTCATTATCAGTTTTATAATTTATGTTTCTTAGTGCTTTTGTTATTAGTTTTATAATTAATGTGATTCTCACTGCTTTTATTAATTTTATTTATGTGATTATCAGTGCTTTTGTTATCAGTTTTATAATTTATGTGATTTTCAATGTTTTTGCTGTAAGATTTATAATTTGCACAATTCTCAATGCTTTTATTAGTTTTATAATTAATGTGATTCTCAATGCTTTTGTAATTAGTTTTATAATTTGTGTGATTCTCGATGCTTTTGCTGCATGTTTTATAATTTGCACAATTCTCAATGATTTTGTTGTGAATTTTATAATTAATGTGATTCTCAATGCTTCTGTTATGAATTTTTAATTAATGTGATTCTCAGTGCTTTTGTTATCAGTTTTATAATTTATGTGATTCTTAATGCTGTTTTATTAGTTTGTAATTTGTGTGATTCTCAATGCTTTTGTTATTAGTTTGTAATTTGTGTCATTCTCAATGCTTTTGTTTTTAGTTTTATAATTTGTGTGATTCTCAATGCTTTTGCTGTAAGATTTATAATTTGCACAATTCTCAATGCTTTTGCTATCATTTTTATAATTTATGTGATTCTTACTGCTTTTGCTATTAGTTTTATAATTTGCACAATTCTCAATGTTTTTTTTATGAATTTTATAATTTATGTGATTCTTAATGCTTCTGTTATCAGTTTTATAATGTGATTCTCAATGCTTTTGTTATGAATTTTATAATTAATGTGATTCTTAGTGCTTTTGTTATTAGTTTTATAATTTATGTGATTCTCAGTGCTTTTGTTGTTAGTTTTTAATTTATGTGATTCTCAGTGCTTTTGTTATTAGTTTTATAATTAATGTGATTCTTAGTGCTTTTATTAATTTTATTTGTGTGATTCTCAATGCTTTTGTTATTAGTTTTATAATTAATGTGATTCTTAGTGCTTTTATTAATTTTATTTGTGTGATTCTCAGTGCTTTTGTTATTAGTTTTATAATTAATGTGATTCTTAGTGCTTTTATTAATTTTATTTGTGTGATTCTCAGTGCTTTTGTTAGGAATTTTATAATTAATGTGATTCTCAATCCTTTTGTTTATCAGTTTTATAATTTGCACAATTCTCAATGCTTTTGTTATGAATTTTATAATTTATGTGATTTTCAATGCTTTTATGAGTTTTATAATTTATGTGATTCTCAGTGCTTTTGTTATCAGTTTTATAATTAATGTGATTCTCAGTGCTTTTGTGATGTTTTATAATTAATGTGATTCTCAGTGCTTTTATTATCAGTTTTATAATTGATGTGATTCTCAATGCTTTCATTATCAGTTTTATAATTTATGTTTCTTAGTGCTTTTGTTATTAGTTTTATAATTAATGTGATTCTCACTGCTTTTATTAATTTTATTTATGTGATTATCAGTGCTTTTGTTATCAGTTTTATAATTTATGTGATTTTCAATGTTTTTGCTGTAAGATTTATAATTTGCACAATTCTCAATGCTTTTATTAGTTTTATAATTAATGTGATTCTCAATGCTTTTGTAATTAGTTTTATAATTTGTGTGATTCTCGATGCTTTTGCTGCATGTTTTATAATTTGCACAATTCTCAATGCTTTTGTTGTGAATTTTATAATTAATGTGATTCTCAATGCTTCTGTTATGAATTCTTTAATTAATGTGATTCTCAGTGCTTTTGTTATCAGTTTTATAATTTATGTGATTCTCAATGCTGTTTTATTAGTTTGTAATTTGTGTGATTCTCAGTGCTTTTGTTATCAGTTTTATAATTTATATGATTCTCAATGCTTTCGTTATCAGTTTTATAACTTATGTGATTCTTAGTGCTTTTGTTATTAGTGTTATAATTTATGTGATTCTTAGTGCTTTTGTTATTAGTGTTATAATTTATGTGATTCTCAATGCTTTTGTTATCAGTTTTAAAATTCATGTGATTCTCAGTACTTTTGTTATTAGTTTTATAATTTATGTGATTCTTAATGCTTTTGCTGTAAGTTTTATAATTTATGTGATTCTCAGTGCTTTTGTTATTAGATTTATAATTTATGTGATTCTTGATGCTTTTGCTGTAAGTTTTATAATTTGTGATTCTCAGTGCTTTTGTTATCAGTTTTATAATTAATGTGATTCTCAGTGCTTTTGTTATCAGTTTTATAATTTATGTGATTTTCAATGCTTTTGTTATTAGTTTGTAATTTGTGTGATTCTCACTGCTTTTATTATCAGTTTTATAATTTGTGATTCTCACTGCTTTGTTATCAGTTTTATAATTTGTGATTCTCAGTGCTTTTGTTATCAGTTTTACAATTTGTGATTCTCACTGCTTTTGTTATCAGTTTTATAATTTATGTGATTCTCAGTGCTTTTTTTATTAGTTTGTAATTTGTGTGATTCTCAATGCTTTTGTTATTAGTTTGTAATTTGTGTCATTCTCAATGCTTTTGTTTTTTAGTTTTATAATTAATGTGATTTTCAGTGCTATTGTTATCAGTTTTATAATTTGTGTGATTCTCAATGCTTTTGCTGTAAGATTTATAATTTGCACAATTCTCAATGCTTTTGCTATCATTTTTATAATTTATGTGATTCTTAGTGCTTTTGCTATTAGTTTTATAATTTGCACAATTCTCAATGCTTTTTTTATGAATTTTATAATTTATGTGATTCTTAATGCTTCTGTTATCAGTTTTATAATGTGATTCTCAATGCTTTTGTTATGAATTTTATAATTAATGTGATTCTTAGTGCTTTTGTTATTAGTTTTATAATTTATGTGATTCTCAGTGCTTTTGTTGTTAGTTTTATAATTTATGTGATTCTCAGTGCTTTGTTATTAGTTTTATAATTAATGTGATTCTTAGTGTGTTTATAAATTTTATTTGTGTGATTCTCAGTGCTTTTGTTTTTAGTTTTATAATTAATGTGATTCTTAGTGCTTTTATTAATTTTATTTGTGTGATTCTCAGTGCTTTTGTTATGAATTTTATAATTAATGTGATTCTCAATCCTTTTGTTTATCAGTTTTATAATTTGCACAATTCTCAATGCTTTGTTATGAATTTTATAATTAATGTGATTCTCAGTGCTTTTGTGATGTTTTATAATTAATGTGATTCTCAGTGCTTTTATTATCAGTTTTATAATTGATGTGATTCTCAATGCTTTCATTATCAGTTTTATAATTTATGTTTCTTAGTGCTTTTGTTATTAGTTTTATAATTAATGTGATTCTCACTGCTTTTATTAATTTTATTCATGTGATTATCAGTGCTTTTGTTATCAGTTTTATAATTTATGTGATTTTCAATGTTTTTGCTGTAAGATTTATAATTTGCACAATTCTCAATGCTTTTATTAGTTTTATAATTAATGTGATTCTCAATGCTTTTGTAATTAGTTTTATAATTTGCACAATTCTCAATGCTTTTGTTGTGAATTTTATAATTAATGTGATTCTCAATGCTTCTGTTATGAATTCTTTAATTAATGTGATTCTCAGTGCTTTTGTTATCAGTTTTATAATTTATATGATTCTCAATGCTTTCGTTATCAGTTTTATAATTTATGTGATTCTTAGTGCTTTTGTTATTAGTGTTATAATTTATGTGATTCTTAGTGCTTTTGTTATTAGTGTTATAATTTATGTGATTCTCAATGCTTTTGTTATCAGTTTTAAAATTCATGTGATTCTCAGTACTTTTGTTATTAGTTTTATAATTTACGTGATTCTTAATGCTTTTGCTGTAAGTTTTATAATTTATGTGATTCTCAGTGCTTTTGTTATTAGATTTATAATTTATGTGATTATTGATGCTTTTGCTGTAAGCTTTATAATTTGTGATTCTCAGTGCTTTTGTTATCAGTTTTATAATTAATGTGATTCTCAGTGCTTTTGTTATCAGTTTTATAATTAATGTGATTCTCAGTGCTTTTGTATCAGTTTTATAATTTATGTGATTCTCAGTGCTTTTGTTATCAGTTTTACAATTTATGTGATTCTCAGTGCTTTTGTTATTAGTTTATTTGTTATTAGTTATTTGTTATTAATTATAAAATTTGTGTGATTCTCAATGCTTTTGTTATTAGTTTTATAATTAATGTGATTCTTAGTGCGTTTATTAATTTTATTTGTGTGATTCTCAGTGCTTTTGTTATTAGTTTTATAATTAATGTGATTCTTAGTGCTTTTATTAATTTTATTTGTGTGATTCTCAGTGCTTTTGTTAGAATTTTATAATTAATGTGATTCTCAATCCTTTTGTTTATCAGTTTTATAATTTGCACAATTCTCAATGCTTTTGTTATGAATTTTATAATTTATGTGATTTTCAATGCTTTTATGAGTTTTATAATTTATGTGATTCTCAGTGCTTTTGTTATCAGTTTTATAATTAATGTGATTCTCAGTGCTTTTGTGATGTTTTATAATTAATGTGATTCTCAGTGCTTTTATTATCAGTTTTATAATTGATGTGATTCTCAATGCTTTCATTATCAGTTTTATAATTTATGTTTCTTAGTGCTTTTGTTATTAGTTTTATAATTAATGTGATTCTCACTGCTTTTATTAATTTTATTTATGTGATTATCAGTGCTTTTGTTATCAGTTTTATAATTTATGTGATTTTCAATGTTTTTGCTGTAAGATTTATAATTTGCACAATTCTCAATGCTTTTATTAGTTTTATAATTAATGTGATTCTCAATGCTTTTGTAATTAGTTTTATAATTTGTGTGATTCTCGATGCTTTTGCTGCATGTTTTATAATTTGCACAATTCTCAATGCTTTTGTTGTGAATTTTATAATTAATGTGATTCTCAATGCTTCTGTTATGAATTCTTTAATTAATGTGATTCTCAGTGCTTTTGTTATCAGTTTTATAATTTATGTGATTCTTGATGCTTTTGCTGTAAGCTTTATAATTTGTGATTCTCAGTGCTTTTGTTATCAGTTTTATAATTAATGTGATTCTCAGTGCTTTTGTTATCAGTTTTATAATTAATGTGATTCTCAGTGCTTTTGTATCAGTTTTATAATTTATGTGATTCTCAGTGCTTTTGTTATCAGTTTTACAATTTATGTGATTCTCAGTGCTTTTGTTATTAGTTTATTTGTTATTAGTTATTTGTTATTAATTATAAAATTTGTGTGATTCTCAATGCTTTTGTTATTAGTTTTATAATTAATGTGATTCTTAGTGCGTTTATTAATTTTATTTGTGTGATTCTCAGTGCTTTTGTTATTAGTTTTATAATTAATGTGATTCTTAGTGCTTTTATTAATTTTATTTGTGTGATTCTCAGTGCTTTTGTTAGAATTTTATAATTAATGTGATTCTCAATCCTTTTGTTTATCAGTTTTATAATTTGCACAATTCTCAATGCTTTTGTTATGAATTTTATAATTTATGTGATTTTCAATGCTTTTATGAGTTTTATAATTTATGTGATTCTCAGTGCTTTTGTTATCAGTTTTATAATTAATGTGATTCTCAGTGCTTTTGTGATGTTTTATAATTAATGTGATTCTCAGTGCTTTTATTATCAGTTTTATAATTGATGTGATTCTCAATGCTTTCATTATCAGTTTTATAATTTATGTTTCTTAGTGCTTTTGTTATTAGTTTTATAATTAATGTGATTCTCACTGCTTTTATTAATTTTATTTATGTGATTATCAGTGCTTTTGTTATCAGTTTTATAATTTATGTGATTTTCAATGTTTTTGCTGTAAGATTTATAATTTGCACAATTCTCAATGCTTTTATTAGTTTTATAATTAATGTGATTCTCAATGCTTTTGTAATTAGTTTTATAATTTGTGTGATTCTCGATGCTTTTGCTGCATGTTTTATAATTTGCACAATTCTCAATGCTTTTGTTGTGAATTTTATAATTAATGTGATTCTCAATGCTTCTGTTATGAATTCTTTAATTAATGTGATTCTCAGTGCTTTTGTTATCAGTTTTATAATTTATGTGATTCTCAATGCTGTTTTATTAGTTTGTAATTTGTGTGATTCTCAGTGCTTTTGTTATCAGTTTTATAATTTATATGATTCTCAATGCTTTCGTTATCAGTTTTATAACTTATGTGATTCTTAGTGCTTTTGTTATTAGTGTTATAATTTATGTGATTCTTAGTGCTTTTGTTATTAGTGTTATAATTTATGTGATTCTCAATGCTTTTGTTATCAGTTTTAAAATTCATGTGATTCTCAGTACTTTTGTTATTAGTTTTATAATTTATGTGATTCTTAATGCTTTTGCTGTAAGTTTTATAATTTATGTGATTCTCAGTGCTTTGTTATTAGATTTATAATTTATGTGATTCTTGATGCTTTTGCTGTAAGTTTTATAATTTGTGATTCTCAGTGCTTTTGTTATCAGTTTTATAATTAATGTGATTCTCAGTGCTTTTGTTATCAGTTTTATAATTTATGTGATTTTCAATGCTTTTGTTATTAGTTTGTAATTTGTGTGATTCTCACTGCTTTTATTATCAGTTTTATAATTTGTGATTCTCACTGCTTTTGTTATCAGTTTTATAATTTGTGATTCTCAGTGCTTTTGTTATCAGTTTTACAATTTGTGATTCTCACTGCTTTTGTTATCAGTTTTATAATTTATGTGATTCTCAGTGCTTTTTTTATTAGTTTGTAATTTGTGTGATTCTCAATGCTTTTGTTATTAGTTTGTAATTTGTGTCATTCTCAATGCTTTTGTTTTTAGTTTTATAATTAATGTGATTTTCAGTGCTATTGTTATCAGTTTTATAATTTGTGTGATTCTCAATGCTTTTGCTGTAAGATTTATAATTTGCACAATTCTCAATGCTTTGCTATCATTTTTATAATTTATGTGATTCTTAGTGCTTTTGCTATTAGTTTTATAATTTGCACAATTCTCAATGCTTTTTTTTATGAATTTTATAATTTATGTGATTCTTAATGCTTCTGTTATCAGTTTTATAATGTGATTCTCAATGCTTTTGTTATGAATTTTATAATTAATGTGATTCTTAGTGCTTTTGTTATTAGTTTTATAATTTATGTGATTCTCAGTGCTTTTGTTGTTAGTTTTATAATTTATGTGATTCTCAGTGCTTTTGTTATTAGTTTTATAATTAATGTGATTCTTAGTGTGTTTATAAATTTTATTTGTGTGATTCTCAGTGCTTTTGTTTTTTTAGTTTTATAATTAATGTGATTCTTAGTGCTTTTATTAATTTTATTTGTGTGATTCTCAGTGCTTTTGTTATGAATTTTATAATTAATGTGATTCTCAATCCTTTTGTTTATCAGTTTTATAATTTGCACAATTCTCAATGCTTTTGTTATGAATTTTATAATTAATGTGATTCTCAGTGCTTTTGTGATGTTTTATAATTAATGTGATTCTCAGTGCTTTTATTATCAGTTTTATAATTGATGTGATTCTCAATGCTTTCATTATCAGTTTTATAATTTATGTTTCTTAGTGCTTTTGTTATTAGTTTTATAATTAATGTGATTCTCACTGCTTTTTATTAATTTTATTCATGTGATTATCAGTGCTTTTGTTATCAGTTTTATAATTTATGTGATTTTCAATGTTTTTGCTGTAAGATTTATAATTTGCACAATTCTCAATGCTTTTATTAGTTTTATAATTAATGTGATTCTCAATGCTTTGGTAATTAGTTTTATAATTTGCACAATTCTCAATGCTTTTGTTGTGAATTTTATAATTAATGTGATTCTCAATGCTTCTGTTATGAATTCTTTAATTAATGTGATTCTCAGTGCTTTTGTTATCAGTTTTATAATTTATATGATTCTCAATGCTTTTGTTATCAGTTTTATAATTTATGTGATTCTTAGTGCTTTTGTTATTAGTGTTATAATTTATGTGATTCTTAGTGCTTTTGTTATTAGTGTTATAATTTATGTGATTCTCAATGCTTTTGTTATCAGTTTTAAAATTCATGTGATTCTCAGAACTTTTGTTATTAGTTTTATAATTTACGTGATTCTTAATGCTTTTGCTGTAAGTTTTATAATTTGTGATTCTCAGTGCTTTTGTTATCAGTTTTATAATTAATGTGATTCTCAGTGCTTTTTGTTATCAGTTTTATAATTAATGTGATTCTCAGTGCTTTTGTATCAGTTTTATAATTTATGTGATTCTCAGTGCTTTTGTTATCAGTTTTATAATTAATGTGATTCTCAGTGCTTTTGTTATCAGTTTTATAATTAATGTGATTCTCAGTGCTTTTGTATCAGTTTTATAATTTATGTGATTCTCAGTGCTTTTGTTATCAGTTTTACAATTTATGTGATTCTCAGTGCTTTTGTTATTAGTTTATTTGTTATTAGTTATTTGTTATTAATTATAAAATTTGTGTGATTCTCAATGCTTTTGTTATTAGTTTTATAATTAATGTGATTCTTAGTGCGTTTATTAATTTTATTTGTGTGATTCTCAGTGCTTTTGTTATTAGTTTTATAATTAATGTGATTCTTAGTGCTTTTATTAATTTTATTTGTGTGATTCTCAGTGCTTTTGTTAGAATTTTATAATTAATGTGATTCTCAATCCTTTTGTTTATCAGTTTTATAATTTGCACAATTCTCAATGCTTTTGTTATGAATTTTATAATTTATGTGATTTTCAATGCTTTTATGAGTTTTATAATTTATGTGATTCTCAGTGCTTTTGTTATCAGTTTTATAATTAATGTGATTCTCAGTGCTTTTGTGATGTTTTATAATTAATGTGATTCTCAGTGCTTTTATTATCAGTTTTATAATTGATGTGATTCTCAATGCTTTCATTATCAGTTTTATAATTTATGTTTCTTAGTGCTTTTGTTATTAGTTTTATAATTAATGTGATTCTCACTGCTTTTATTAATTTTATTTATGTGATTATCAGTGCTTTTGTTATCAGTTTTATAATTTATGTGATTTTCAATGTTTTGCTGTAAGATTTATAATTTGCACAATTCTCAATGCTTTTATTAGTTTTATAATTAATGTGATTCTCAATGCTTTTGTAATTAGTTTTATAATTTGTGTGATTCTCGATGCTTTTGCTGCATGTTTTATAATTTGCACAATTCTCAATGCTTTTGTTGTGAATTTTATAATTAATGTGATTCTCAATGCTTCTGTTATGAATTCTTTAATTAATGTGATTCTCAGTGCTTTTGTTATCAGTTTTATAATTTATGTGATTCTCAATGCTGTTTTATTAGTTTGTAATTTGTGTGATTCTCAGTGCTTTTGTTATCAGTTTTATAATTTATATGATTCTCAATGCTTTCGTTATCAGTTTTATAACTTATGTGATTCTTAGTGCTTTTGTTATTAGTGTTATAATTTATGTGATTCTTAGTGCTTTTGTTATTAGTGTTATAATTTATGTGATTCTCAATGCTTTTGTTATCAGTTTTAAAATTCATGTGATTCTCAGTACTTTTGTTATTAGTTTTATAATTTATGTGATTCTTAATGCTTTTGCTGTAAGTTTTATAATTTATGTGATTCTCAGTGCTTTTGTTATTAGATTTATAATTTATGTGATTCTTGATGCTTTTGCTGTAAGTTTTATAATTTGTGATTCTCAGTGCTTTTGTTATCAGTTTTATAATTAATGTGATTCTCAGTGCTTTTGTTATCAGTTTTATAATTTATGTGATTTTCAATGCTTTTGTTATTAGTTTGTAATTTGTGTGATTCTCACTGCTTTTATTATCAGTTTTATAATTTGTGATTCTCACTGCTTTTGTTATCAGTTTTATAATTTGTGATTCTCAGTGCTTTTGTTATCAGTTTTACAATTTGTGATTCTCACTGCTTTTGTTATCAGTTTTATAATTTATGTGATTCTCAGTGCTTTTTTATTAGTTTGTAATTTGTGTGATTCTCAATGCTTTTGTTATTAGTTTGTAATTTGTGTCATTCTCAATGCTTTTGTTTTTAGTTTTATAATTAATGTGATTTTCAGTGCTATTGTTATCAGTTTTATAATTTGTGTGATTCTCAATGCTTTTGCTGTAAGATTTATAATTTGCACAATTCTCAATGCTTTTGCTATCATTTTATAATTTATGTGATTCTTAGTGCTTTTGCTATTAGTTTTATAATTTGCACAATTCTCAATGCTTTTTTTATGAATTTTATAATTTATTTGATTCTTAATGCTTCTGTTATCAGTTTTATAATGTGATTCTCAATGCTTTTGTTATGAATTTTATAATTAATGTGATTCTTAGTGCTTTTGTTATTAGTTTTATAATTTATGTGATTCTCAGTGCTTTTGTTGTTAGTTTTATAATTTATGTGATTCTCAGTGCTTTTGTTATTAGTTTTATAATTAATGTGATTCTTAGTGTGTTTATAAATTTTATTTGTGTGATTCTCAGTGCTTTTGTTTTTAGTTTTATAATTAATGTGATTCTTAGTGCTTTTATTAATTTTATTTGTGTGATTCTCAGTGCTTTTGTTATGAATTTTATAATTAATGTGATTCTCAATCCTTTTGTTTATCAGTTTTATAATTTGCACAATTCTCAATGCTTTTGTTATGAATTTTATAATTAATGTGATTCTCAGTGCTTTTGTGATGTTTTATAATTAATGTGATTCTCAGTGCTTTTATTATCAGTTTTATAATTGATGTGATTCTCAATGCTTTCATTATCAGTTTTATAATTTATGTTTCTTAGTGCTTTTGTTATTAGTTTTATAATTAATGTGATTCTCACTGCTTTTTTTAATTTTATTCATGTGATTATCAGTGCTTTTGTTATCAGTTTTATAATTTATGTGATTTTCAATGTTTTTGCTGTAAGATTTATAATTTGCACAATTCTCAATGCTTTTATTAGTTTTATAATTAATGTGATTCTCAATGCTTTGGTAATTAGTTTTATAATTTGCACAATTCTCAATGCTTTTGTTGTGAATTTTATAATTAATGTGATTCTCAATGCTTCTGTTATGAATTCTTTAATTAATGTGATTCTCAGTGCTTTTGTTATCAGTTTTATAATTTATATGATTCTCAATGCTTTGTTATCAGTTTTATAATTTATGTGATTCTTAGTGCTTTTGTTATTAGTGTTATAATTTATGTGATTCTTAGTGCTTTTGTTATTAGTGTTATAATTTATGTGATTCTCAATGCTTTTGTTATCAGTTTTAAAATTCATGTGATTCTCAGTACTTTTGTTATTAGTTTTATAATTTACGTGATTCTTAATGCTTTTGCTGTAAGTTTTATAATTTATGTGATTCTCAGTGCTTTTGTTATCAGTTTTATAATTAATGTGATTCTCAGTGCTTTTGTTATCAGTTTTATAATTAATGTGATTCTCAGTGCTTTTGTTATCAGTTTTATAATTTATGTGATTCTCAGTGCTTTTGTTATCAGTTTTACAATTTATGTGATTCTCAGTGCTTTTTAATTTATGTTATTAGTTTATTTGTTATTAGTTATTTGTTATTAATTATAAAATTTGTGTGATTCTCAATGCTTTTGTTATTAGTTTTATAATTAATGTGATTCTTAGTGCGTTTATTAATTTTATTTGTGTGATTCTCAGTGCTTTTGTTATTAGTTTTATAATTAATGTGATTCTTAGTGCTTTTATTAATTTTATTTGTGTGATTCTCAGTGCTTTTGTTAGAATTTTATAATTAATGTGATTCTCAATCCTTTTGTTTATCAGTTTTATAATTTGCACAATTCTCAATGCTTTTGTTATGAATTTTATAATTTATGTGATTTTCAATGCTTTTATGAGTTTTATAATTTATGTGATTCTCAGTGCTTTTGTTATCAGTTTTATAATTAATGTGATTCTCAGTGCTTTTGTGATGTTTTATAATTAATGTGATTCTCAGTGCTTTTATTATCAGTTTTATAATTGATGTGATTCTCAATGCTTTCATTATCAGTTTTATAATTTATGTTTCTTAGTGCTTTTGTTATTAGTTTTATAATTAATGTGATTCTCACTGCTTTTATTAATTTTATTTATGTGATTATCAGTGCTTTTGTTATCAGTTTTATAATTTATGTGATTTTCAATGTTTTGCTGTAAGATTTATAATTTGCACAATTCTCAATGCTTTTATTAGTTTTATAATTAATGTGATTCTCAATGCTTTTGTAATTAGTTTTATAATTTGTGTGATTCTCGATGCTTTTGCTGCATGTTTTATAATTTGCACAATTCTCAATGCTTTTGTTGTGAATTTTATAATTAATGTGATTCTCAATGCTTCTGTTATGAATTCTTTAATTAATGTGATTCTCAGTGCTTTTGTTATCAGTTTTATAATTTATGTGATTCTCAATGCTGTTTTATTAGTTTGTAATTTGTGTGATTCTCAGTGCTTTTGTTATCAGTTTTATAATTTATATGATTCTCAATGCTTTCGTTATCAGTTTTATAACTTATGTGATTCTTAGTGCTTTTGTTATTAGTGTTATAATTTATGTGATTCTTAGTGCTTTTGTTATTAGTGTTATAATTTATGTGATTCTCAATGCTTTTGTTATCAGTTTTAAAATTCATGTGATTCTCAGTACTTTTGTTATTAGTTTTATAATTTATGTGATTCTTAATGCTTTTGCTGTAAGTTTTATAATTTATGTGATTCTCAGTGCTTTTGTTATTAGATTTATAATTTATGTGATTCTTGATGCTTTTGCTGTAAGTTTTATAATTTGTGATTCTCAGTGCTTTTGTTATCAGTTTTATAATTAATGTGATTCTCAGTGCTTTTGTTATCAGTTTTATAATTTATGTGATTTTCAATGCTTTTGTTATTAGTTTGTAATTTGTGTGATTCTCACTGCTTTTATTATCAGTTTTATAATTTGTGATTCTCACTGCTTTTGTTATCAGTTTTATAATTTGTGATTCTCAGTGCTTTTGTTATCAGTTTTACAATTTGTGATTCTCACTGCTTTTGTTATCAGTTTTATAATTTATGTGATTCTCAGTGCTTTTTTTATTAGTTTGTAATTTGTGTGATTCTCAATGCTTTTGTTATTAGTTTGTAATTTGTGTCATTCTCAATGCTTTTGTTTTTAGTTTTATAATTAATGTGATTTTCAGTGCTATTGTTATCAGTTTTATAATTTGTGTGATTCTCAATGCTTTTGCTGTAAGATTTATAATTTGCACAATTCTCAATGCTTTTGCTATCATTTTTATAATTTATGTGATTCTTAGTGCTTTTGCTATTAGTTTTATAATTTGCACAATTCTCAATGCTTTTTTTATGAATTTTATAATTTATGTGATTCTTAATGCTTCTGTTATCAGTTTTATAATGTGATTCTCAATGCTTTTGTTATGAATTTTATAATTAATGTGATTCTTAGTGCTTTTGTTATTAGTTTTATAATTTATGTGATTCTCAGTGCTTTTGTTGTTAGTTTTATAATTTATGTGATTCTCAGTGCTTTTGTTATTAGTTTTATAATTAATGTGATTCTTAGTGTGTTTATAAATTTTATTTGTGTGATTCTCAGTGCTTTTGTTTTTAGTTTTATAATTAATGTGATTCTTAGTGCTTTTATTAATTTTATTTGTGTGATTCTCAGTGCTTTTGTTATGAATTTTATAATTAATGTGATTCTCAATCCTTTTGTTTATCAGTTTTATAATTTGCACAATTCTCAATGCTTTTGTTATGAATTTTATAATTAATGTGATTCTCAGTGCTTTTGTGATGTTTTATAATTAATGTGATTCTCAGTGCTTTTATTATCAGTTTTATAATTGATGTGATTCTCAATGCTTTCATTATCAGTTTTATAATTTATGTTTCTTAGTGCTTTTGTTATTAGTTTTATAATTAATGTGATTCTCACTGCTTTTTTTAATTTTATTCATGTGATTATCAGTGCTTTTGTTATCAGTTTTATAATTTATGTGATTTTCAATGTTTTTGCTGTAAGATTTATAATTTGCACAATTCTCAATGCTTTATTAGTTTTATAATTAATGTGATTCTCAATGCTTTTGGTAATTAGTTTTATAATTTGCACAATTCTCAATGCTTTTGTTGTGAATTTTATAATTAATGTGATTCTCAATGCTTCTGTTATGAATTCTTTAATTAATGTGATTCTCAGTGCTTTTGTTATCAGTTTTATAATTTATATGATTCTCAATGCTTTCGTTATCAGTTTTATAATTTATGTGATTCTTAGTGCTTTTGTTATTAGTGTTATAATTTATGTGATTCTTAGTGCTTTTGTTATTAGTGTTATAATTTATGTGATTCTCAATGCTTTTGTTATCAGTTTTAAAATTCATGTGATTCTCAGTACTTTTGTTATTAGTTTTATAATTTACGTGATTCTTAATGCTTTTGCTGTAAGTTTTATAATTTATGTGATTCTCAGTGCTTTTGTTATTAGATTTATAATTTATGTGATTCTTGATGCTTTTGCTGTAAGCTTTTATAATTTGTGATTCTCAGTGCTTTTGTTATCAGTTTTATAATTAATGTGATTCTCAGTGCTTTTGTTATCAGTTTTATAATTAATGTGATTCTCAGTGCTTTTGTTATCAGTTTTATAATTTATGTGATTCTCAGTGCTTTTTTTATCAGTTTTACAATTTATGTGATTCTCAGTGCTTTTGTTATTAGTTTATTTGTTATTAGTTATTTGTTATTAATTATAAAATTTGTGTGATTCTCAATGCTTTTGTTATTAGTTTTATAATTAATGTGATTCTTAGTGCGTTTATTAATTTTATTTGTGTGATTCTCAGTGCTTTTGTTATTAGTTTTATAATTAATGTGATTCTTAGTGCTTTTATTAATTTTATTTGTGTGATTCTCAGTGCTTTTGTTAGAATTTTATAATTAATGTGATTCTCAATCCTTTTGTTTATCAGTTTTATAATTTGCACAATTCTCAATGCTTTTTGTTATGAATTTTATAATTTATGTGATTTTCAATGCTTTTATGAGTTTTATAATTTATGTGATTCTCAGTGCTTTGTTATCAGTTTTATAATTAATGTGATTCTCAGTGCTTTTGTGATGTTTTATAATTAATGTGATTCTCAGTGCTTTTATTATCAGTTTTATAATTGATGTGATTCTCAATGCTTTCATTATCAGTTTTATAATTTATGTTTCTTAGTGCTTTTGTTATTAGTTTTATAATTAATGTGATTCTCACTGCTTTTATTAATTTTATTTATGTGATTATCAGTGCTTTTGTTATCAGTTTTATAATTTATGTGATTTTCAATGTTTTGCTGTAAGATTTATAATTTGCACAATTCTCAATGCTTTTATTAGTTTTATAATTAATGTGATTCTCAATGCTTTTGTAATTAGTTTTATAATTTGTGTGATTCTCGATGCTTTTGCTGCATGTTTTATAATTTGCACAATTCTCAATGCTTTTGTTGTGAATTTTATAATTAATGTGATTCTCAATGCTTCTGTTATGAATTCTTTAATTAATGTGATTCTCAGTGCTTTTGTTATCAGTTTTATAATTTATGTGATTCTCAATGCTGTTTTTATTAGTTTGTAATTTGTGTGATTCTCAGTGCTTTTGTTATCAGTTTTATAATTTATATGATTCTCAATGCTTTTCGTTATCAGTTTTATAACTTATGTGATTCTTAGTGCTTTTGTTATTAGTGTTATAATTTATGTGATTCTTAGTGCTTTTGTTATTAGTGTTATAATTTATGTGATTCTCAATGCTTTTGTTATCAGTTTTAAAATTCATGTGATTCTCAGTACTTTTTGTTATTAGTTTTATAATTTATGTGATTCTTAATGCTTTTGCTGTAAGTTTTATAATTTATGTGATTCTCAGTGCTTTTGTTATTAGATTTATAATTTATGTGATTCTTGATGCTTTTGCTGTAAGTTTTATAATTTGTGATTCTCAGTGCTTTTGTTATCAGTTTTATAATTAATGTGATTCTCAGTGCTTTTGTTATCAGTTTTATAATTTATGTGATTTTCAATGCTTTTGTTATTAGTTTGTAATTTGTGTGATTCTCACTGCTTTTATTATCAGTTTTATAATTTGTGATTCTCACTGCTTTTGTTATCAGTTTTATAATTTGTGATTCTCAGTGCTTTTGTTATCAGTTTTACAATTTGTGATTCTCACTGCTTTTGTTATCAGTTTTATAATTTATGTGATTCTCAGTGCTTTTTTTATTAGTTTGTAATTTGTGTGATTCTCAATGCTTTTGTTATTAGTTTGTTATTTGTGTCATTCTCAATGCTTTTGTTTTTTAGTTTTATAATTAATGTGATTTTCAGTGCTATTGTTATCAGTTTTATAATTTGTGTGATTCTCAATGCTTTTGCTGTAAGATTTATAATTTGCACAATTCTCAATGCTTTTGCTATCATTTTTATAATTTATGTGATTCTTAGTGCTTTTGCTATTAGTTTTATAATTTGCACAATTCTCAATGCTTTTTTTATGAATTTTATAATTTATGTGATTCTTAATGCTTCTGTTATCAGTTTTATAATGTGATTCTCAATGCTTTTGTTATGAATTTTATAATTAATGTGATTCTTAGTGCTTTTGTTATTAGTTTTATAATTTATGTGATTCTCAGTGCTTTTGTTGTTAGTTTTATAATTTATGTGATTCTCAGTGCTTTTGTTATTAGTTTTATAATTAATGTGATTCTTAGTGCTTTTATTAATTTTATTTGTGTGATTCTCAGTGCTTTTGTTAGGAATTTTATAATTAATGTGATTCTCAATCCTTTTGTTTATCAGTTTTATAATTTGCACAATTCTCAATGCTTTTGTTATGAATTTTATAATTAATGTGATTCTCAGTGCTTTTGTGATGTTTTATAATTAATGTGATTCTCAGTGCTTTTATTATCAGTTTTATAATTGATGTGATTCTCAATGCTTTCATTATCAGTTTTATAATTTATGTTTCTTAGTGCTTTTGTTATTAGTTTTATAATTAATGTGATTCTCACTGCTTTTTTTAATTTTATTCATGTGATTATCAGTGCTTTTGTTATCAGTTTTATAATTTATGTGATTTTCAATGTTTTGCTGTAAGATTTATAATTTGCACAATTCTCAATGCTTTTATTAGTTTTATAATTAATGTGATTCTCAATGCTTTTGTAATTAGTTTTATAATTTGCACAATTCTCAATGCTTTTGTTGTGAATTTTATAATTAATGTGATTCTCAATGCTTCTGTTATGAATTCTTTAATTAATGTGATTCTCAGTGCTTTTGTTATCAGTTTTATAATTTATATGATTCTCAATGCTTTTGTTATCAGTTTTATAATTTATGTGATTCTTAGTGCTTTTGTTATTAGTGTTATAATTTATGTGATTCTTAGTGCTTTTGTTATTAGTGTTATATAATTTATGTGATTCTCAATGCTTTTTGTTATCAGTTTTAAAATTCATGTGATTCTCAGTACTTTGTTATTAGTTTTATAATTTACGTGATTCTTAATGCTTTTGCTGTAAGTTTTATAATTTATGTGATTCTCAGTGCTTTTGTTATTAGATTTATAATTTATGTGATTCTTGATGCTTTTGCTGTAAGCTTTATAATTTGTGATTCTCAGTGCTTTTGTTATCAGTTTTATAATTAATGTGATTCTCAGTGCTTTTGTTATCAGTTTTATAATTAATGTGATTCTCAGTGCTTTTGTTATCAGTTTTATAATTTATGTGATTCTCAGTGCTTTTTGTTATCAGTTTTACAATTTATGTGATTCTCAGTGCTTTTGTTATTAGTTTATTTGTTATTAGTTATTTGTTATTAATTATAAAATTTGTGTGATTCTCAATGCTTTTGTTATTAGTTTTATAATTAATGTGATTCTTAGTGCGTTTATTAATTTTATTTGTGTGATTCTCAGTGCTTTTGTTATTAGTTTTATAATTAATGTGATTCTTAGTGCTTTTATTAATTTTATTTTGTGTGATTCTCAGTGCTTTTGTTAGGAATTTTATATTTAATGTGATTCTCAATCCTTTTGTTTATCAGTTTTATAATTTGCACAATTCTCAATGCTTTTGTTATGAATTTTATAATTTATGTGATTCTCAACAATGCTCTTTGTTATAAGTTTTTGTGATTCTCAGTGCTTTTGTTATCAGTTTTATAATTAATGTGATTCTCAGTGCTTTTGTGCTTGTTTTATAATTAATGTGATTCTCAGTGCTTTTATTATCAGTTTTATAATTTGTGTGATTCTCAATGCTTTCATTATCAGTTTTATAATTTATGTTTCTCTGTGCTTTGTTATTAGTTTTATAATTAATGTGATTCTCACTGCTTTATTTAATTTTATTTATGTGATTATCAGTGCTTTTGTTATCAGTTTTATAATTTATGTGATTTTCAATGTTTTTGCTGTAAGATTTATAATTTGCACAATTCTCAATGCTTTTTATTACCTTTTATAATTAATGTGATTTCAATGCTTTGTATTAGTTTTATAATTCTAGTGATTCTCGATGCTAGCTGCATTGTTTTTATAATTTGCACAATTCTCAATGCTTTGTTGTGAATTTTATAATTAATGTGATTCTTAATGCTTCTGTTATGAATTTTATAATTAATGTGATTCTCAGTGCTTTGTTATCAGTTTTATAATTTATGTGGATTCTCAATGCTGTTTTATTATTTGTGTCTTGTGATTCTCAGTGCTTTTGTTATCTAGTTTATAATTTATATGATTCTCAATGCTTTTAAGTTATCAGTTTTATTGCATGTGATTTTAGTGCTTTTGTTATAAGTTTTATAATTTATGTGATTCTCAGTGCTTTTTGTTATTAGATTTATAATTTATGTGATTCTTGATGCTTTTGTGTAAGTTTTATAATTTGTGATTCTCAGTGCTTTTGTTATCAGTTTATAATTAATGTGGATTCCTCAGTGCTTTTGAGCTATCAGTTTTATAATTTATATGTGATTTTCAATGCTCTTTGTTATTAGTTTGTAATTTGTGTGATTCTCACTGTTTTATTATCAGTTTTATAATTTGTAGATTCTCACTGCTTTTGTCAGTCTTTATAATTTGTGATTCTCAGTGCTGCTTTTGTTATCAGTTTTATAATTTGTGATTCTCAGTGCTTTTGTTATCAGTTTTATAATTTATGTGATTCTCAGTGCTTCTTTTTATTAGTTTGTAATTCAGTGTGATTCTCAATGCTTTTGTTATTAGTTTGTTATTTTGTGTCATTCTCAATGCTTTGTTTTTTAGTTTTATAATTAATGTGATTTTCAGTGCTATTGTTATCAGTTTTATAATTTATGTGATTCTCAATGCTTTTGCTTATAAGATTTATAATTTGCAATAATTCTCAATGCTTTTTTATATCATTTTTATAATTTATGTGATTCTTAGTGCTTTTGCTATTAGTTTTATAATTTGCACAATTCTCAATGCTTTTTTTTATGAATTTTATAAATTTATGTGATTCTTAATGCTTCTGTTATCAGTTTTATAATGTGATTCTCAATGCTTTTGTTATGAATTTTATAATTAATGTGATTCTTAGTGCTTTTGTTATTAGTTTTATAATTCTATGTGATTCTCAGTGCTTTTGTTGTTAGTTTTATAATTTATGTGATTCTCTCAGTGCTTTTGTTATTAGTTTATAATTAATGTGATTCTTAGTGTGTTTATAAATTTTATTTGTGTGATTCTCAGTGCTTTTGTTTCTTTGGGTCTTATAAATTTCAATGTGGATTCTTAGTGCTTTTATTAATTTTATTTGTGTGATTCTCAGTGCTTTTTTGTTAGGACTTATTATTAATGTGATTCTCAATCCTTTTGTTTATCAGTTTTATAATTTGCACAATTCTCAATGCTTTTGTTATGAATTTTATAATTAATGTGATTCTCAGTGC